>NC_073391.1:41672825-41790325 GCF_028641065.1 Leucoraja erinaceus | reverse complement strand
TCTTCGGCACTTTGTGTTTTGCTCAGGGTTTAAGCCTCTGCGGTTTCTTGTGTTCTCTATTTTGTTTTGTAATCTATTTCTGAACCATCTATCCCATACTGTCACCCGTTTAGTTTAGTTTAGAGGTCTAGCAGTGGTTTAGTAGTGACACACTGGTCAACCGGCAGCAACAGACTGGTTCCACCAAGATGCAGCACAGAACGCCACAGGAGATTCTTCTTCCCTGTGGCTATCAAACTGTACAACTCCTCCCCATTCTGTCGTGCGGTAGACTGACTCCTCTCCTCCCCTCCCCTCCCTCTCCTCTCTCCCCATCCCAATCTTTGCACATCCACAACCCTTTCTACTCGTCACTTTAATTTAATGGTTCATGTATCTGGTTGTGTGTTTTTTTTAATGACTATTGGCAGATCAATTTCCCTCGTGGGAGAAATAAAGTTCTATCGTGTGGTATAGTGTCTCTCTCCCTTCCTCTCTGTGCACCCTCCCGGCCCCATCCCTTGGATGGACCGAAGCGTTCCACCACCCAACCTTCTTGCAATCGATGTGGGTGTACCTTACATAGAAAATAGGTGCAGGAGAAGGCCATTCGGCCCTTCGAGCCAGCACCACCATTCATTGTGATCATGGCTGATCATCCCATATCAATAACCCGCGCCTGCCTTCTCCCCATATCCCATGACCCCACTAGCTCCTAGAGCTCTATCTAACTCTCTTAAATCCTCTAACTCTCTCTTAAATCTCTCTACCTTAGACATAGAAACATAGAAAATAGGTGCAGGAGTAGGCCATTCGGCCCTTCGAGCCTGCACCGCCATTCAATATGATCATGGCTGATCATCCAACTCAGTATCCCGTTCCTGCCTTCTCTCCATACCCCCTGATCCCTTTAGCCACAAGGGCTTCTGACTGCTTTGCCTGACGAAGGGTCTCGACCCCCCCGAAACGTCGCCCATTCCATCTCTCCAGAGATGCTGCCCGTCTCGCTGAGTGACTGGATTTTGTGTGTGTATCTATCTTGCCCGACTAAAAAACAAGCCAGTTGTGTTATAGCACGGATACGCGGAGATATTTGGGAGATGTTTCCAAGTGTTACTCTTAAGTTCTGCTGTCCCAGCTTGGTCTGAAGGTGTAGGAAGGAACTGCAGGTGCTGGCTCGCACCGAGGAAAAACACAAAACATGCTGGAGTAACTCAGCGGGACAGGGGGCGTCTCTGGAGAGAAGGGAATGGGGGGACGTTTCGGATCGAGACCATTTCTTCAGACTGTGTTTTCACACCTCAACCTTCCTTATCTCGGTGACTCCCTCTCCCCGACTCTCAGTCTGAAGAAGGGTCTCGACCCGAAACGGCTCCCATTCCTTCCCTCCATAGATGCTGCCTGTCCCGCTGAGTTACTCCAGCATTGTTGTGTCTATTTTTCCATCTGAATGTAGATGTGACCGAAGTCGTTATTTAACGGAGGTCACAACAAAACTGCAGTTACGGGCTGTTGTTTGCGAAATACAACTAGGGATAAATATACCTCTCATTTGTGATAGCGACTACCGCGTATTATATGCCTGTGCCGTGTATGTATGTGTGAGTGTGTGTGCGCGCTCCTTTCTCTCAATCTTATCGTTTAATAGTTTAAAAAAAAACCCTGGCAAGGTCATGAGTCAAGAGAGAGTCAAGAGTGTTTTATTGTCATGTGTCCCGAAACGGAACAATCAAATTCCTACTTGCAGCAGCACACCAAAGATGTAATATACAATATTCTGTAAAACGCCAAGTACCATCTGCACCTGCACCTCGTCAAGGCCAGCATAGTCAAGGACTTCAGAGGCTGAAGATAAGGGTCTCCACCTGAAACGTCTGGCCAACCCTTCTCACCAGAGATGCTGCCTGTCCCGCTGAGTCACTCCAGCATTTTGCGTCTGTCTTCGGTGTAAACCAGCATCTGCAGTTCATTCCTGCACACGAGCCTAACCATGGCCACCCCCTCTTCTCCCCTCATCCATCGGGCAAGAGGTGTAGAAGTATGAAAACGCACATCTCCAGATTCAGGGACAGTTTCTATCTGGGAAGAGAGAGAGCTTGATAGGGCTCTTAAAGATAGCGGAGTCAGGGGATTATGGGGAGAAGGCAGGAACGGGGGTACTGATTGGGGATGTGTTCAAGAAGGAACTGCAGATGCTGGAAGATGGAAGGTACACAAAAATGCTGGAGAAACTCAGCGGGTGCAGCAGCATCTATGGAGCGAAGGAAATAGGCGATGTTTCGGGCCGAAACCCTTCTTCAGACTGATTGGGGATGATCAGCCATGATCACATTGAATGGCGGTGCTGGCTCGAAGGGCTAAATGGCCTACTCCTGCACCTATTGTCTATTGTCTATCAGGCAACTGAACCATCCTACCAACATCTAGAGAGCGGCACTGAGCTACCATCTATCTCATATCTTTAATCGGACTTTAATGTACTTTATTTTGCTCTAAACGTTATATCCATTATCACGTATCTGTATCTATGTACCGCTCGGTTGTAACCGAGCCAAGTCTTTCCGCTGACTGGTTAACACACACACAAAAGCTTCTCACTGTACCCCGGTCCACATGACCAAAAAACGAATCTAAACTAAACTAATAACCAACAAAAAAGTTATCTATCTATCTATCTATCTATCTATCTATCTATCTATCTATCTATCTATCTATCTATCTATCTATCTATCTATCTATCTATCTATCTATCTGTCTATCTGTCTATCTGTCTATCTGTCTATCTATCCATCTATCTATCTATCTATCTATCTATCTATCTATCTATCTATCTATCTATCTATCTATCTATCTATCTATCTATCTATCTATCTATCTATCTATCTATCTATCTATCCATCTATCTCTCTCTCTCTCTCTCGCTATCAAACTTTCTATCTATCTATCTATCTATCTATCTATCTATCTATCTATCTATCTATCTATCTATCTATCTATCTATCTATCTATCTATCTATCTCTATCTATCTATTTATCTCGCTCTATCTATCTATCTCTCTCTATCTCTCTCCCTCCCTCTATCTCTCTCTATCTCTATCTCTATCTTTTTTTTGGTTAGGTTTTTTTTTTGTTTTTTTGATGTACACACATATATATATATATATACACACACTCTATATAGCAAACTTTATTGTTGGTATCTTATGTTTTATATGTAATGTTATATCTATTTAGTTTAGTTTAGTTTAGAGATACAGAGCGGAAACAGGCCCTTCGGCCCACCGACTCTGCACCGACCAGTGATCACCCTGTCCAGTAACATTATCCTGTACACACAAAATGTCCATTGACTGTTGGAAGAGTCACCGTAGAAATGAAGTGTTGTGGAGTTTCAGGTCGCAAACCCTCCCATTATCAGCTCATATTAGCGGCCATTATGGATAAATGAGCACGGCAGATGATGACTGGGCCCGTGATGTTCCAAGAGACAGTGTAATAAAATAAGAATTGCTAATGGCATCGCGTGAGGAGTGCCGCCCGATATTACATTAAATCTAATGCATAACTTACCGAGAATCTCCCTCGCTTCCACCCCAGGAAACTATCTGATACCTTGACTGAAACAATGCACTTGTCTTTGCACTATCATTGTTTATTTGCTTTATATATAACAATATATGATAACATATATTACATGAGCCAGTGTGACATATATTACATGGGGCAGTGTGACATATATTACATGGGGCAGTGTAACATATATTACATTGGGCAGTGTGACATATATTACATGGGGCAGTGTAACATATATTACATTGGGCAGTGTGACATATATTACATGGGGCAGTATTACATTGGGCAGTGTGACATATATTACATTGGGCAGTGTAACATATATTACATGGGGCAGTGTAACATATATTACATGGGGCAGTGTAACATATATTACATTGGGCAGTGTGACATATATTACATTGGGCAGTGTAACATATATTACATGGGGCAGAGGCAGAGTTGCTGCCTTACAGTGCCAGGGACCCTGGTTTGATCCTGTCTGCAGGTGCTGTCTGTATGAAATTTGTACATTCTCCCTGTGACCACGTGGCTTTTTTCCGGGTCCTCTGGTTTCCTCCCGCACTCCAAAGACGTGCAGGCAGTAACTCTACCGCTGTGCCACTATGCCGCCACTGGTGTGCTGAGGATAGGTGGGCTAATTCTGGATGTACGGGCGGGTGTGAGGAAGGATTGGCTAGTTATAGAGTCTTCCCGGACCCGGCCAACCACATCTCATTTACACTAGTCGCTCCTGCCTCCGTTTGGCCTCTAAATATGTCATATCCATTTACCTATCTAAATGTTTCTTAAATGTTACAATACTCCCTGCCTCAACAACCCCCTCAGGCAGCTCGTTCCATACACCCACCACCCTTTGTGTAAAAAATGTTACAACTCAGGTGCCTATTAAATCTTTCCCCCTCCCTCTCCTTAAATCTATGTCCTTTGGTCCTCGATTCCCCTACTCTGGGCGTGAGACTCTGTGCATTAACCTGATCCATTCCTCTCATGATTTTGAACACCTCTATAAGATCATTCCTCATCCTCCTGCACTGTAAGGAATAGAGTCCTAGACGAGGATCCTACTGTAGTTGTGGGGAAGGATTGGAGGGGGAGCAGCCTTAATGGGCTGACAACGGAGGAGGTAAAATCACTTTCAAATCATGTTCATAAGTTCATGAGTGATAGGAGCAGAATTAGGACATTCGGCTCATCAAGTCTGCTGTGCCATTCAATGTAATGGGATGTGTTGCTGAGGGTCTATAAGGTGCTGGTCAGGCCGCATTTGGAGTATTGTGAGCAAACTGGGGCAACATACCCAAGGAAGGATGTGCTGGCTCTGGAATGGGTCCAAAGGAGGTTTACAAAAATGATACCAGGAATGAGTAGGTTAACTTATGTTGAACGCTTGTCGACACTGGGCCTGGACTCAATGCAGTTTAGAAGAATAATGGGGGGGGGGGGACCTCATTGAAACATACCGAATAGTGAAAGGCTTGGATAGAGTGGATGTGGAGAGGATGTTTCCACTGGTGGGAGAGTCTAGAAGTAGAGGTCATAGTCTCAGAATTAAAGGTCGCCCAAAATTGCTCACAATATTCCAAATGCGGCCTGACCAGCGCCTTATAGCACCTCCGCATTCCATCCCTGTTTTTATATTCTAGTCCCCATGAGATAAATGCTAGCAATGCGTTTGCCTTCCTTACTACCGATACGACTTGGAAATTAACTTTCTGGGTGATCCTGCACCAGCACTCCCAAGTCCCTTTGCCCCTCCGATTTCAGGATTCTCTCCCCATTTTCGAAAATAGTCTACCCCATTTATTCCTGCTACCAAAATGCATGACTCCACATTTTGCGAGATCATTTATTGACTGACCATCAAACGCGGGGCTCATGTTGCAGGAGGAAGCTGCCGACAAAGGCAGCTAATGTCATCTTGTCTCTGGAGATAGGAGGGGTGGTGGGGGGGGGGGGGGGTGGGGGGGGGGACGGGACACCAACTCTGAAACTCCTAAACCTCCCAGTGCCGATGGCAGCAGCTGGCGAGGAAGGCTCATCCCTCTGCAACTGCTGGGTCGAAGTTCAGCCACATTTGCAGCGTTTCCGGAGATAACTGCTATTGCCGAGCCTGCTGATGAATAATTGATGCGGCCATTGGGAGATAATAGCCATTCCGGGAAAGTGAGGGAGAGAGAGAGAAAGAGAGAGAGAGAGAGTGAGGGGGGAGAGACGAGCCGACAGATGGCCAAGCGAAATTCTAGCCGCACTCTATGCTGAGTTGCGTCAGAGGCACGGATTTTTCAATCGCCTGCTCCAAAGCAGCCGAACATTCCATCAAGTCTGAAGGAGGGTCTCGACCCAAAACGTCACCCATTCCTTCTGGCCAGAGGTTCGGCCGGTCCCGCTGAGTTACTCCAGCATTTTGTGTTTATCTTCGATGTAAACCAGCATCTGCAGCTCCTTCCTACACATTCCTCCAAACATCTATATTCAAGAGGACTAGAAGATTTAAAAAAACGGATGTAATGCTGAGGCTTTATAAGGCATTGGGTCAGACCACATTTAGAGTATTGTGTGCTGTTTTGGGCTCCGTATCTGAGGAAGGAAGTGCTGGCTCTTGAGAGGGTCCAGTGGCGGTTTACGAGAATGATCCCAGGAATGATTGGGTTAGCATGTGATGAATGCTTGACCACACTGGGCCTGTACCCGCTGGTGTTTAGAAGGATGAGCGAGGACCTCACTGAAATGTATTGAATAGTGAAAGGCCTGGATAGAGTGGATGCTTCCACTAGTCGGAGAGTCTAGGACCACAGGCCATAGAATAGCCTCAGAATGAAAGGACGTTCCTTTGGGTAGGAGATGAGGAGGAATTTCTTTAGTCAAAGGGTGGTGAATCTGTAGAATTCGGCACTGCAAGCCCTTTAAGGCAGCAACTCTACCGCTGCGCCACCGTGCCATTCCACCTTTAGATTTAGTGTCGATAGTGTTAGTGTACGGGGTGATCACAGGTCGGTGCAGTCTCGATGGGCCGAAGAACCTGTTTCCACTCTGCATCTCGAAAGTCTAAAGTTTAAAGCTGATGGATCTGCTGCCTCCCGACCTCGGGCGGCTGTCTGTGTGGAGTTTGCACGTTCTCCCTGTGACTGTGTGGGCTTCCTCCGGGTGCTCCGGCTTCCTCCCACATCCCAAAGACGTGGGGTTTTGTAGACGAATTAACCTCTGTAAGCTGCCGCTAGTTTGGAGGGAATGGATGAGAAAGTGGGATAACAGCGAAGCATGGACTCAATGGGCCGAAGGGCCTGTTTACATGCTGTATCTTTCAATTCAATCAATCAATTCCAAGAAGAAGGAAGTGTTGTTACTCAGGATGAAAGGAGACCAGGTGACCCACATCCTTGTTAAATTCTACAACATTCATTCAAACCTTGTTTATATTAAATACTTTGTGCAATAAATGTTATTTGTATCGTTAGTTTTACTCCCTCTGCCATTCCTCACACTCCTACGCCTTTAGTTTTAGCTTGGAGATTCAGCACAAAACAGGCCCTTTGATCCACCGAGTCCGCGCCGACCAGCGCTCCTACACACACTAACACTATCCTACACACACTAGGCATCATTCACAATTTTATTAGCCACACCAACTATTTCACTTGGAAGCAAATTTTTTGTCTTGTAATATTGAAAAGTTCTGTTAATTTCAAACTGCAGACTGAAGAAGGTTTCAGATCCAAAACACCATCTTTCCATTCCCTCCACAGTTGCTGCCTGACCCGCTGAGTTCCTCCGGCACTTTGTGTTTTTCTCAGGATTTAAGCCTCTGCAGTTTCTTGTGTCCCCATTGAGTTGTAATCTATCCCATACTGTCACCCGCTTAGTTTAGTTTAGTTGTCTAGTAGTGGTTTAGTAGTGACACACTGGTCAACCTGAGGAGTGCCTTCAGCAACAGACTGGTTCCACCAAGATGCAGCACAGAACGCCACAGGAGATCCTTCTTCCCTGTGGCTATCAAACTGTACAACTCCTCCCCCTTCTGTTGTGGGGTAGACTGAGACTGACTCCCCCCCCCCATCCTTTCCACTCGTCACTTTAATTTCATGTTTCATGTATCTTGTGTTTTATGAATGTTGGCAGATCAATTTTCCTCCTGGGATGAATAAAGTCCTATCGTATTGTATCGTATAGTTTAGTTTTAGAGATACAGCGTGGAAACAGGCCCTTCTGCCCACCGAATCCTTGCCGACCATTGATCACCCGTTCACACTAGTTTGGTCCGCCAAGTCCGTGCCGACCAGCGATCCCCGCACACTAACACTATCCTACACACTCCAGGGATAATTTACAATTTTACCAATCCGATTAAGCTAAACCGGAAACCGGAGATCCCGGAGAAAACCCGCGCAGGTCACGGGGAAAATGTACAAACTCCATGCAGACAAGCGCCCGTCGTCAGGATCGAACCCGGGTCTCTGACGTTGTAAAGGGGCTGTCCCACTGCGGCGACTTAATTGGCAAGCAGTGCCGGATTTACATATAAGCTAAACAAGCTATAGCTTAGGGCCCCCCACTTTCTAGGGGGCCCCCCGAAAAAATTGATGAGCCTCGAGGTCTAGGGGGCCAAGGCAGAACACCCACCGTTCAACTCTGGGCTGCCCCCCCCTCTCTATCTCTCTCTGTCCATCTCCCCCCGCTCTCCGTGTCCGGGCCGCCGGGCTCCGCTCGCTCCTCATCCGCCGGCACGGCAGGCCACCTTGCACATGCGCACAACCACGGCCAGCACATCATCGGCCGCCCTGCGCATGCGCACTGCAACGGCAACTGGTCGGCGCTGGGCACTTTCTCCCTCGCTTTGAATTGTGGGAGATTTGGCCGCCATGGCTGTCCGGTCGTTGGGGGCCTCACAAGTGGAACAGCTTAGGGCCTCTCTTCATCTAAATCCGGCACTGTTGGCAAGTTTAGAAGAGTTTGCCCTCGACTCATACTCGCAGCATGGTCGACACGAGGTCGTAGGAGGTCTTTGTAACTCTTCTTCATGCTCGAGAGTAGTCCCCACGTACTCGAGGCCTCAGCTAGGTCGCGGCTTATTTTTCAACATGCTGAAAAATGCCCGCGAGTAAAAAAAGGTCGCCATGGAAAAAATCAATACTTTTTTTACTCGTAGGTTTAGTCGAGGTAGGTCGTAGTAAGTCGGCATGTTATTCGTAGGTAATCGAGGGTAGTCGAAGGTAGTCGTAGATAGTCTTCAACATAGTCGAAGGAGATCATCTTCTCTCTCCACTATTCGGTGTCCAATTTTCCCGAAGCTAGTCGAAGCTAGTCTTCTACATAGTCGAAGGAGGTCTTCAACATAACACTTTTTCAAACTCTCCTAAACTCTTCTAAACTCGGCAATTAGGTCGCCACAGTGGGACAGCCCCTTGCGTCAGCATCTCTACCGCTGTACCACCCTGCCACCCTCCTTTTAATGCACATTTAATGCTTCAAACTTTTTAAACAATTCACTTCCAGGGACTGCGCATTGCTAGCCATTGCCAGCATAAGCCAGCAAATTAATCGAGTCCACAGTCAAGAGTTAAGAGTGTTTTAATGTCCAGGAGGAACTGCAGATGCTTTTTTAAACCGAAGATAGACACAAAAAGCTGGAGTAACTCAGCAGGACAGCTGTCTGGGGAAGGGTCTCGAATGGATAAAAAATTGGTTGGCAGACAGGAAACAAAAAGCGTAGGGATTAACGGGTCCCTTTCAGAATGGCAGGCAGTGACTAGTGGGGTACCGCAAGGCTCGGTGCTGGGACCGCAGCTATTTACAATATACATCAATGATTTGGATGAAGGGATTGAAAGTAACATTAGCAAATTTGCAGATGACACAAAGCTGGGTGGCAGTGTGTACTGTGAGGAGGATGCTATGAGAATGCAGGGTGATTTGCACAGGTTCGGGGAGTGGAGTGGACGGATACATGGCAGATGATGTTTAATGTGGAGAAATGTGAGGTTATCCACTTTAGCATCAAAAACAGAAGGCAGATTACTATCTAAATGGCGTCAAGTTGGGAAAAGGGGATGTACACCGGGATCTGGGGGTCCTTGTTCATCAGTCTATGAAAGTAAGCATGCAGGTACAGCAGGCCGTGAAGAAAGCGAATGGCATGTTGGCCTTTATAACAAGAGGATTCGAGTATCGGAGCAAGGAGGTCCTTCTGCAGTTGTACAGAGCCCTAGTGAGACGACACCTGGAGCATTGTGTGCAGTTTTGGTCCCCTAATTTGAAGAAGGACATTCTTGCTATTGAGTAAGTGCAGCGTAGATTTACAAGGTTAATTCCCGGGATGGCGGGACTGTCATATGCTGAGAGAATGGAGCAGCTGGGCTTTAGAAGGATGAGAGGGTATCTTATTGAAACATATAAGATTGTTAAGGGTTTGGACACGCTGGAGGCAGGAAACATGTTCTCGATGTTGGGGGAGTCCAGAACCAGGGGCCACAGTTTAAGAATAAGGGGTAAGCCATTTAGAACGGAGACAGGGAAACACTGTTTCTCACAGAGAGTTGTGAGTCTGTGAAATTCTCTGCCTCAGAGGGCGGTGGAGGCAGGTTCTCTGGATGCTTTCAAGAGAGAGCTGGATAGGGCTCTTAAAGATAGTGGAGTCAGGGGATATGGGGAAAAGGCAGGAACAGGGTACTGATTGGGGATGATCAGCCATGATCACATTGAATGGCAGTGCTGGCTTGAAGGGCCGAATGGCCTCCTCATGCACCTATTGCCTATTGTCTATTGACCCGAAACATCACCCGTCCCTCCTTTCCAGAGATGCTGTGTGTCCCGCTGAGTTACTCCAACTTTGTGTGTCTATCTTCGGTTTAATCCAGTGTCTGCTCTTCCTTCCTACATATATTGCCCACCACCCGTTGTCTTTGAAGTGATGGCATCGAGCTGCTTTCCTGAACGCACTGCAGTCGTTCTGGTGAAGGTGCACCTGCAATGAGCTGCAAGATTTAGACCTAGTGGCACTGACAGAAAGCAGCATTGTTTTACAAAGTCAGGATGTTATGTGACTTGGAAAGGAACCCGAAGGCAGTGGTGTCCCCCGCACATGCTGCCCTTATTTCTCTTGTTGCTAAAGTCCTAGTGTTTAGGGCAACAGGCCGGTGCAGCGGTAGAGTTGCTGCCTTACAGCGCCTGACAGGGTTCATTCCTGACCGTGGGTGCTGTCCTGTACAGAGTTTGTACGTTCTCCCCGTGACCAGCATGGGTTTTCTCCGGGTGCACTGCTTTCCTCCCACACACCAAAGACGTGCAGGTTTGTAGGTTAATTGTCTTCTGCAAATTGTAGCTGGGATGTTGACCAGAACTTGTGTACGTGTGTTCAGGTGACCAATGGCCGGCATGGACTCAATGGGCCGAAGGGCCTGTTCTCACTCTGTATCGCTGAATTACTCAGAAAGTACAGATCTGTAGGTTAATTGGCTTCGGTAATAATTCTAAAATTGTCCCTAGTGTGTAGGATGGTGTTAGTGTAGGGGTGATCGCTGGTCACTCCATGCTGCATCTCTCAAGTCTAATGTAAAAGCGCTGAATCGTCAGCACGGCCTCTACAGAATTTTATGTACAGATCTTTTGTAGGTTAATTGGCTTCGGTAATAATTCTAAACCCGACCTTTTCTTTGTCCCGTTGTCGTGGGTAGGAACAGGAAGACCGGGGGCTCTGGTGCCGACTACTCACCTCACCGTCGCGGAGCTGGTCGAGTCCAGAGTGGGTGGAGCAGTGGTGGCGCTCGCGGCACTGAGGCTCGCGGGTGGGGCGGCACCGGGAGGGCCCTGATTTTGTTTCAGTGCTCCCGCACTGCGACTTCTCCCTCCGAGTTGCGGGGTCCAAGAGCTGTTACAGCACCGCCCCGCGTGTGTGGAAATGGGGACTGTGCAGGCACGCCGAGGGCTCTAACTACAAGACCCGGAACCTTGCATAACCCGGCGTGGCTTTAGACCCATCACCACTCTTTGCACTTTGCCTCTGACTCGTGCATTAAGATAGTGGCCTTCCATCACAGCGGTGTGATGGATGTTTATGTAAATTATGTTGTGTCTTGGGTCTATTTGTTTGTAATGTCTTGGCTGCAGAAACGTCATTTCGTTTGGACCTCAGGGGTCTATGATGAATGAATTTTGTAGACCACACACTCTGCAGCCACTGTGCATTAATAGTGGAGTGAATGAATGTTCAGGATGATGGATTGAGTACCAATCCATATAGAGTCATGGAGCACGGAAACAGGCCTTTCAGCCCAACCTAGATGCCCCATCTACAGTACATTTGGATCATCTGCCTCCGTTTGGTCCATATCCCTCTCAATCTTTCCTGCCCGCATGTACCCATCCAAATGTTATTTACAGGTGTCCCTATTTTGTTATTGAGTCGTAGAGTCAAAGAGTGGCAGAGTCATAGGCCCTTTGGCCCCACTTGCCAACACCAACCAACTTGCCCGAACTGCACCAGTCCCGCCTGCCTGCGCTTGGCCCACATCCCTCTAAACATGTCCTATCCATGTACCTGTCTAAATGTTTCTTTGTTTCTTTTTTCTTTTTAATAATCTTTTTATTAGAGGCAGATACATATATTAAAAACATTTCATGTATATCCATTCCTACATTACTAATATTATCAATTGATATTAACTCTGCTTCTATTATTATTTTTTTTAATATAGATTGAAAATAAGAAAGAGAGAAAAAAAAAAAGAAAAAAGTATGATAAAGAAGAATGGAATAATTTACTAAAAATACAACTTTGGAGATAAGTTTGTAAATTATAAAGTATAACTTTTCATCTAGTCCTTAATTCGAGTTTCAGTCGGGTTCTCGTGGCAGGAACGGGGTACTGGCATGGTACCCCCTGGCCACACCAACCAACTTGCCCTAACTGCACCAGTCCCACCTGCCTGCGCTTGGCCCACATCCCTCTAAACCTGTCCTATCCATGTATCTGTCTACTGTCTAAATGTTTCTTGAATGCTACTATAGCACCTGCCTCAAGTACCTCCTCCAGCAGTTCGATCCATACACCCACCACCCTTTGTGTAAAAAGGTTAACCTCAGATTCCTATTAAATCTATCCCCCGTCACCTCAAACCTATCTTCTCATGTACCTGTCCAAATGTTTTTTTTAATGTTTTTTTTGCATGGTGTCTTTTTTACTGACAAGAAAAATAGGTGCAGGAGAAGGCCATTCGGCCCATCGAGCCAGTACCGCCATTCAATATGATCGTGGCTGATCATTTAAAATTAGTATCCCGTTCCTGCTTTTTCCCCGTATCCCTTGATTCATTTAGCCCAAAGAGCTAAATCTAACTCTCTCTTGAAACCATCCAGTGAATTGGCCTCCACTGTCTTCTGTGGCAGAGAATTCCACATATTCACAACTCTTTGGGTGAGTGAGAAGCCTTAGGACCCATTGACCTTTAGTAAATGACATGTGATCTTGTTCATGGGCATCTATTTAATGGTCAATATGGCCAAGTTGGGCTGAAGAGCCTGTTGTATGAATGAATGTATGTATGAATGAATGAATGTATGAATGAATGAATGAATGATATTGTCTCATGTGACAAGTCACAGTGAAATTCTATGCTTACGTAGTACCCAAGGTATGCAAATAGTCGCCACGTAAAGGGCGCTTACAAAGTTCCAAAGTATCCCGTGCGGCGGGACTACCGTTGTTCTTCACCCCTCCCCCTTCCCTCATGGTGGTTCCGCTCCCCCCCGCACCGGGTCCCCATTGTCCATTGTTCTTCCCCCTCACTCACACCCTCACCTCCTTTGTTCCTTCCCCCGGCAGCGGCGTCCTCACTCCCGCCTGGTCCGTCCTCGTCCGTCGGTCAGCGCCATCAACGACTGCCGCACCGACTTCTCCACTACCGCTTCCGGGTCCTCACTCCTGAGGACTCCGTGACGCCTGTGGCATCTGTGGTGCATGACTCCGTGGCTCAATGATGCTTTTGTTCCCCCTTTTTTTACTCAAAAATATTTATTCAAATACTAAAATAATATATACAGTACAGCAAAAAACAAAACAGAACCCACCACCAAAATACACGACAAAATAGATCACCATAATACACGACAAACGATACGCTATTATACAACTATTTTACAATCCTTGTCAAGGATGCATTCAACTCCCCCGCAGTGCCCAGCGGTCCTGGAAACCCCCCAGGGTGCCCGCGGGCAGCGCGTAGTCCCTCGCTACCATCGACTCCACAGTCAAAAAGGCACAACAGAGGATGTACTTTCTCCGGCAGCTGAGGAAGCACAATCTACCACAGGCAATGATGGTCCAATTCTACACGGCCATCGTAGAGTCTGTCCTCACCTTCTGCATCATAGTCTGGTTTGGCTCAGCCACCAAGCACAACACCTGGAGGCTGCAGCGAATCGTCCGATCAGCAGAGAAGGTGCATTGGCTGCAAGCTTCCCTCCATTGATGAACTGTACACTGCAAGGGCCAGGAAGCGAGTGGGCAAGATCATCTCTGACCCCTCTCATCCTGGCCACAAACGCTTTAAATCACTTCCCTCTGGAAGGCGACTCCGGATTGTCAAAGCTGCCACAGCCAGACATAAAAACAGTTTTTATCCACGAGTAGTTGCTCTACTCAACAGCCAAAAATGTGTAGCCTCCCTTTGATCTGGTATTTTGTTGGTTCACATGCTTGATCGATGGTGTTTTATCATTAATGTTTTATTATTATTAATGTTTAGTGTTTTCTGAGTCATTCGTCACGGTCAGTGTATGTCATGTTGTTACTTGTGGGCGGAGCACCAAGGCAAATTCCTTGTATGTGAATACTTGGCCAATAAACTTACTTACTCTAATCTTCCGCCTGGCACCGTGACTCGCGGATGGCCAGCTTGGCCTCTTCGATGCCTTTGGAGTTTTGGACGGGAAAGAACAAATAAGAGAAGGGTGAGAATGAGGATCTGCTTTTCAAGGCGGATGGATTGTTGCAAAGTTAAATGATGGATGACATGTCGACCCAGGGGGACTGTTCTTTGCATCATGAGCCAACCGGGAATTGTATTTATATGTGGCAATGATCTAACTGATCTGTAAGCAAAAATAGAATCTCACCGTTCCTTGGTACACGTGACAAATGAAGACACCATTGAACCACCGTAGACCCAGGAACTTCCTCACATCCTGCGCATTGACATTTTGTTCATGTTTCCAAAGTTCCAATAAACTAAACTGAACTAAAGAACAATTAATGAATGATATGCAAAAAAGTCACGATGATAAAGGAAACAGGCCATTGTTTGCATATCTTTCATTCATTGTTCTTTATCTCTCTATATCATCTTCTATATCTCTCGTTTCTCTTTCCCGTGACTTCATTCTGAAGAAGGGTCTCGACCCGAAACGTTACCAATTCCTCCTCTCCAGAGATGCTGCCTGTCCCGCTGAGTCACTCCAGCTTTTTGTGTCTATCTTTGGTTTAAACTACCATCTGCAGTTCCTTCCGACACGTTTCATATCGCACTTTGGGTCTTTTTGCATTGAATCAGTGCAATTCCTTGCCACAGATGGCAGTGGAGGCCAAGTCATGGGGTATTTTTAAAGTGGACATTGATAGGCTCTTGATTAGCAGGGACATCATAGGTTATGGGGAGAAGGCAGGGGAATGGGGTTGAGAGGGAAAGATAGATCAACCATGATCGCCTAGTGGTGCAGATGCGATGGGCTGAATGGCCTAATTCTGTTCCTAAGTCTTATGATCTTGTGGTCTATGTGAAATAAATTTTGCTGAACGCATTAAGGCTTGACATTTTTAAGTTTGACCAAGTTAAAAAGATACAACCCACCTGGAGTAGCTTTGACACCACAGAGTTTACCTTTTAATTTATTTTGCTTTAAGAATACCACATGTGGCAATTGATCAACCACTTTTGTATGTAAGGCATGCTGCTTGCGTCAAAATGTGGTGATACAGTCCAGTATAGTTATATGGGGCAAAAAAATCAAAAGCTATTTAAGTTCTCTGAAAGAAAATCTAGTCAAAGTAATAATTAAAGTCTGAACTAGTCTCCAATGGTTGGTTATAGGGGCTCGTGAATTGCTGCCTTGCAGCGCCAGACATCCAGGTTCGCTCCTGAGTGTGGGTGCTGTCGGTATGGAGTTTGCAAGTTTTCCCTGTGACCTGTGTGGGTTTTCTCTGGGTGCTCCGGTTTTGTCCCACACTCTAAAGACGTACAGGCTTGTAGGTTAATTGGCTTAGGTAAAGTTGCAAATTGTCCCTAGTTTCATTGCTTCATGGTTTATTGTCACGTGCACCGAGGTACAGTGAAAAGCTTTTGTTGCGTGCTAACCAGTCAGCAGAAAGACAATACCTGATTACAATCGATCCATTTATAGTGTATAGACACATAATCAGGGAATAACGTTGAGTGCAAAGTAAAGCCAGCAAAGTCCGATCAAGGATAGTCGGAGAGTTTAAGAAGGAACTGCAGATGCTGGAAAATCGAAGGTAGCCAAAAGTGCTGGAGATGGGTTTCGGCCCGAAACGTTGCCTATTTCCTTCACTCCATAGATGTTGCTGCACCTGCTGAGTTTCTCCAGCACTTTTGTCTACCTTCGATAGACCGAGAGTCATCAAAGAAATGGCTGTGGAAAGCATCTTGTCCGGAAATATCACGATTTGGTTTAGGAACTGCTCTGCCCAGGATAAGAAGGCTATGCAGAGAGTAGTGCGTTCGGCCGAATGCACTATGGGAACTGCACTCACCCCTCTGCAGGAACTATACATCAGAAGGTGCAACTCCAGAGCCACCAAGATCAAGGGAGACCTCTTCCATCCCAGTAACGGACTGTTTCAGCTGCTTCGGTCTGTTTGTAGTTTGTTTGTTGTTTTTGCACAATCCACGAGCATTGCCACTTTTCATTTCACTGCACATCTCGTATTTGTATGTGATGAATAAACTTGACGTGACTTGATGTAGGCATTAGTTCAGAATTGCTCTCTGGTTGTGGTAGGATGATTCAGTTGCCTGATAACAGCTGGGAAGAAAACTGTCCCTAGCGTGCATAGGATAGTGTTAATGTGCAAGGATAGTTAGTCGGCGCAGACTCAGTGGGCCGAAGGGCCTGTTTCCGTACTGTATCTCTAAACTAAACTAAACTAAACTAAGGGATCGGGTGTTCAATGGTACTTTATTATCACGTGTTCCTATGTGCAGAGAAATTCATTTTTTGCATGCAGAAACAAAATATTATTTAGTTCTCAAAATTGTGTGAAACACCAATAAAAACTGGACAAAATCATCTCTGAAATGAGTTGAAACTAAAGAACAAACAACTCGGGCTTGTGCAGCGTAATGGCAAATGTGAAAGAATTTCTTCACGCCTCAAAACCTTGAAGAAAAGCGAATATCGTGCATGAAATGCAGTCGTTTATTTCTGCGCCTGCTTTTGTTTATTTGCATTTATCATCCATCGCTAATGGACCTTGGACTGACTGCGTCACCAAGCCATTCATTAAGAGTCGGTGACATTGCTAAGGCTCAGGAGACGAAAAGAAAGGCCGGGTCACGTCTCGGCGTTTTTTTCCACCCATACAGGATGTTAATCTGTAGCGGCAACATCGACAAGCTTATAGTTTCGCTGTCATCGTTATGTTTTTATTTAACTAATTGACGTGAAATTCTGCGCCGGATTCGATGGGGATTTGGGCTCAGCTTGTCTTGATCATCCCGTCCAAACCTTCGGTATCGTTAGTTCAATAAAGACCATGGCCACAAAGATATCATGATCCGATACGGGTCACACTGATTCACATCAAGTTAACTAACATTGCACTGTGGTGGATGTTAAATTTGTGTTTATTGTGTGTTTTTGTCTTTTTTATTATATGTATGACTGTATGGCAACAACATTTCGTTCAGACCAAAAGGTCTGAATGACAAATAACTTCAATTCAATTTGATTCAATTCAATCTGTGGCTTAGGTGTACTTTGGACGTTTGGAACAATTTCACATCCATCCACGTGTGTTTCAGATTCACAACTAGAGAGTTGTGAATCTGTGGTATTCTCTGCCACAGAAGGCAGTGGAGGCCAATTCGCTGGATGTATTCAAGAGAGCGTTAGATTCAGCTCTTAGGGCTAAAGCAGTGGTTCCCAACGTGGGGCGTACGCCCCACAGGGGGGCAATTTGATTTTTAAGGGGGGCAATTGAGCGCGACTGAGGAGGTCTGGGTCCAAATTTTCGATTTTTATTTTTTGGGATTTTCCATCAGGTAAACATATGTAGTTTATGTTTCAGATGTTATTTTGAGTAACTGATTAACATAGAACATAGAAACATAGAAAGTAGGTGCGAGAGCAGACCACCAGGTCCATCGAGCCCGCACCGCCATTCGCTCATGGCTGAACACTAAACAGACACACTTACCCACAAACAGTAGACACAAGACACAGAACACAAGACACTACCCTCCCCTTTATACCGCTATCACCCCTCTCCACCCCAAGAACCTCGTGATCTCCTGGGGGAGGCAAAAAAAAAAAACGGATAAAAACCCAGGTCCAATTCGGGAAAAAAATCCGGGAAATTCCTCTCCGACCCCAATCTAGGCGATCGACACTTGTCCAGGAGATCACTCAGGTCTTACTATACTAACCATACCTAGGTCCATATCCCTGCCCTCTCCCCGTAGCCCCTTATCCCCTTGGCAGCTAAAAAAACATCTATTTTAGTCTTAAATATATTTAAAGTTTCTGCTTCCACTGCTCCCTGGGGCAGTGAATTCCATAAATTAACCACCCTCTGGGTGAAGAAGTTCTTCCTCATCTCAGTTTTAAAAGAGCCCCCCCTTATTCTGCAACTATGTCCCCTAGTTCTAGTTTCCCCGATCATTGGGAACATCCTCGGTGCATCCACCCGATCAAGGCCCCTCACGATCTTATATGTTTCAATGAGATCGCCTCTCATTCTTCTAAACTCCAAAGAGTAGAGTTCCAGCCTACTTAACCTTTCCTCATATGTCAATCCCCTCATTGCAGGAATTAATCTTGTAAACCTTCGCTGCACTGCCTCCAGGGCTAGTACATCCTTTCTTAAGTATGGACCCCAGAACTGTACACAGTATTCCAAATGTGGTCTCACTAATACTGTGTACAGCTGCAGCAAGACCTCCGTGTTTTTATACTCAATCCCCCTAGCAATAAAGGCCAAAACTCCATTGGCCTTCCTGATTGCTTGCTGCACCTGCATACTAACTTTCAGTGATTCATGTACTAATACCCCCTAGATCCCTTTGCGTTGCATTACAACGCAGCTCCTCTTCATTTAGAAAATAACTTGCCCTATCATTTTTTTTCCCAAAGTGAATGACTTCACATTTATTAGTATTAAATTTCATCTGCCAAGTTGTTGCCCACTCACCTAGCTTATCTATATCCTTTTGCAGACTCTTCCTATCCTCCTCATCCCCTACTTTTGCTCCCATTTTTGTATCGTCCGCAAATTTTGATATATTACACTTGGTTCCCTCCTCCAAATCATTTATATAAATTGTGAACAACTGGGGTCCCAGCACCGACCCTTGCGGAACCCCGCTAGTTACCGGTTGCCATCCCGAGTATGAACCATTTATCCCCACTCTCTGCTTCCTATTTGTTAGCCAATCCTCTACCCATGCTAATATATTACCCCCAATCCCATAATTTTTTATTTTTAGCAATAGTCTCTTATGTGGCACCTTGTCAAAAGCCTTTTGGAAGTCCAAGTATACCACATCCACCGGTTCCCCTTTATCCACCCGGGTTGTTACTTCCTCAAAGAATTCGAGCAGATTCGTTAAACAGGACTTCCCCTTCACAAAACCATGTTGGTTCTGTCCGATGAAGTCATGTTTATCCAAGTGCCCCGTTAGTGTTTCTTTAATAATTGTCTCTAACATTTTACCCACCACCGATGTTAGACTAACCGGTCTATAGCTACCCGCCTTCTGTTTACTTCCTTTTTTAAATATAGGTGTTACATTGGCCATTTTCCAATCCACTGGGACCGTTCCTGCCTCCAGGGAGTTTTGGAAAATTATCACCAATGCATCCACAATCCCCACCGCTATCTCCCTCAAGACCCTTGGATGTAATCCATCAGGCCCAGGGGATTTATCCTCCTTTTGAGTAATTGATTGATATCATTATTATTATTTTAATACCACCTAGTTTTTTTCTCTTTTTTTTTTACAATGTTTTAGTAATTTCTTGCTCAGAACTTTAACTGTCTTTTGTTTATTTCATTTTTCTTTTTCATGGATACCTTGTTCTTTTGAAGCTTGTTTAAACCAAGGTATTGGCGTTTTAAGCTTCTTCAGCTGAAACGGAGTTCACTTTTTAAATGATAAGAATTATATATCACCACATGGGGGGGGGGGCATCAGCATTTTAGAGGTGATTAGGTGGGGCATGGCCAAAAAAAGTTGGGAACCATTGGGCTAAAGGAATCAAGGGATATGGGGGAAAAATCAGGATCATTTTAGATGATCAGCTATGATCAGATTGAATGACGGTGCCGGCTCGAAGGGCCGAATGGCCGACTCCTGCACCGATTTTCTATGTTTCTATGCCTCTGTGTTTCCCGTCCAATTAGCACTTCTCAGCAGCAACTGTGAGCAGCGAAAATATCGGAGGTGAGTTTTGAGATCTTGCTCGGGAATGAGAAAATGGATTATTCAAGCTACTCATGTGCTTATTGATTTCAATCGGAAGAGCTTGTCAGGAAGTACTAAAGGGAGATATTTGAAACCACCCTTTTTGCCTGAGGAGCTTTCAAGGGCAGGAGTGACGAGCGCAATCCATGGACAAAACGCAATCTGGAAGTCTAGACGCAGTGGATTTAGCTCTGCGAGGGTGAGATCATCTCTATTCACCAGTTCAGCAAACCTCTTTCTTCACAAACTCTGACAAACATTGGCAATCAAAAAACTCTGGGACAATAAAATGGAATCACCCCGGCCGCTAACACTGGCAGTATATATCGATACGAGGCAGTATCACAGCAGCTATTACCCCTGCTATGGAGATTCAAGAACTATCTCTAATGGATTATTAATCTAATCGTAAGCGTATAGTTCAAAATGAGCCAGTGCTGCAATCATTTGAGTGATTCAACAATAATATTCTTATTACTCCTAATGTTGTATCATTTTAGAAAGACCATTAACAATAGCATTATGACTTTGGTTAAGTATTTTTATGGCTATTTTTTTCTATACAGTTCCATTAAAATGTAACAGGGCAGATTATTTTTCCATTCAGTATCCAGACTGGGCATGGACCTGGTTTAATGATATATTTGAATATATAAATATATATAGATAGATTCAAATATATCACTAAAACAGGTCCAGATATATATCTATATCTGCATAGAACAACAAGGCCAGCAGCATAATCAAGGACGAGTCACACCCCGGCAGCCTCCACTTCTCCCCTCTCCCAATGGGCAAATGGTACAGAAGGATTAAAACGCATACCTCCAGATTCAGGGACAGTTTCTTCCCAGTTGTTATCAACTGGAGAGCCGTCCTAATCCTCTATCTACCTCATTGGAGACCCTCGGACTATCTTTGATCAGACCTTACTGAACTTTAACTTGCACTAAACGCTTTTCACGTTGTTCCCTTTATCATAAGGTCATAAGTGATAGGAGTAGATTCAGGCCATTCGGCCCATCAAGTCTACTCCGCCATTCAATCACGACTGATTTATCTCTCCCCATTCTCTTGCCTTCTCCCCATAACCTCTGACACCCGTACTAATCAAGAATCTATCTGCCTTAAAAATATCCACTGACGTGGCCTCTACAGCCTTCTGTGGCAAAGAATTCCACAGGTTCGCCACCCTCTGACTAAAGACATTTCTCCTCGTCTCCTTACTTTCTAAAAGAACGCCCTTTAAGTCTGATATCATGTATCTGTGCACTGTGGATGGCTAGATTGTCTTTCCGCTGACTGGTTAGCACACAACAAAAGCTTTTCACCTGTGCCTCAGCACACATGACAATAATTTAAACTAAGCTAGCAGCTAAAATTCTGTTGATTGATAAATGGAGTTCAGGTTGGTTCTGATACAATTAAAGGCGGCATGCTGCCTCACAGCGCCGCTGCCTCACAGCGCCAGACACACGGGTTCGACCCCCGATCTTGGGTACTGTCTGTGTGGAGTTTGCACGTTCTTCCCTTGGACCGCGTGGGTTTCCTCCCGGTGCTCCGGTTTGCCGCCACATCCCAAACACATGCGGGATTGTTGGTTAATTGGCCTCTGTAAAATTGTCCCCCCGTGTGCAGGGAATGGATGAAAAAGTGGATTTAGAACTAGCATGAACGGGTGATCGATTTGTCTGTGCGGACACGGTGGACCCAAGGGCCAATTTCCATGCTGTATCTGGGCTTGTATTGCAGTCAGTCCAAGGTCTATTAGAAGGATGAGAGGTTATATTATAGAAACATATAAAATTCTTAAGCGATTGGACAGGCTAGATGCAGGAAAAATGTTCCCCATGTTGGGGGAGTCCAGAATCAGGGGTCACACTTTAAGAATAAGGGGTCGGCCATTTAGGACTGAGATGAGGAAAAACGTTTTCACCCAGAGAGTTGTGAATCTGTGGAATTCTCTACCACGGAAGGCAGTGGAGGCCAATTCACTGGATGTTTTCAAGAGAGAGTTAGATTTTTGCTCTTAGGGCTAACGGAATCAAGAGATATGGGGAGAAAGCAGGAATAGGGTACTGATTTTGGATGATCAGCCATGATTATATTGAATGGCAGTGCTGGCTCGAAGGGCTGAATGGCCTACTCCTGCATCTATGTTTCTATGTTTTAATGTTTCTATCTCTAAACTAAACTAAAGTCTTTTGAGGATAACCTGTGCTCTTTCTCCCCCACAATGAACTTCAAATGAGACCGAATATTTCCACTCCAGTTTTCGGCAGGCATGTGTTTGCAATGTTATTGCTACTCGTGACTTGACGTAAATTAAAATTAGCGCACAGATGTGGCGCATTAAACCAATTGATGGACTCAGATCTACTGGTGATACACAGTCAGCGTTCTCCCAGGGGTGATATTAAATGCCGTTGTCGACATAGAATAATGAAGCATAATCTGTTCTGGGGCCAACCTTGGTTATAGCATGGAAACAGGCCCTTCAGCCCAACTTGCCCACACCGGCCCACATGTCCCAGCTGCACTAGTCCCACCTGCCTGCATTTGGCCCATATCCCTCTAAACCTGCCCTATTTATGTGCCTGTCTAAATGTGTTATAAACATTGCGATAGTCCCTGCCTCTTCTACCTCCTCCCGCAGCTCATTCCATATACCCACCACCCTTTGTGTAAAAAGGTCACGCTTCAGGTTCTTATTAAATCTTTCCGCCCTCACCTTGAACCTATGTCCTGTGGTTCTCGATTCCCCTACTCTGGGCACAAGACTCTATGCGTTTATCCCCATCTATTCCTCTCATGCGGTGAACCACTATAAGATCACCCCTCATCCTCCTGCGCCTCAAGGAATAAAATCAGGTCAAGTCAATTTTATTTCTATAGCACATTTAAACACAACTCTCGTTGACCAAAGTGCTTTACATTAGTGCAGTTACTAACTTGCTACAAACAGTGGTACATGGATCAACCATACATACATAAATACATACAGCGATCCCTCAGAGGACGTCAAGAAAGGCTTGAAAGTAGAAATATGTTTTAAATCTAGGCTTAAAAGAGTTGATGGAGGGAGCAGTTCTGATGGGAAGAGGGATGCTGTTTGAATTGAATTTCCTTTATTGTCATTCAGACCTTACGGTCTGAACGAAATTTCGTGCCTGCAGTCATACATACAATGATACAATAATGAACAACAATAAACACAAATTAACATCCACCACAGTGAGTCCTCCAAACACCTCCTCACTGTGGTGGAGGCAAAAATCTTAGGGCTGCAGTCTCTTCCCTCTTCTCCCTCTGCGCTGAGGCAATTCCCCACCGGGCGATGGTATAAACAGTCCCGCAGCTCACCGAACCCCGCGAACGGGCCGGTTCAAACGCTGCGGCCCGGGGTGGTCGAAGCCGCCGCACCTCCAGTCCAGCACACGCAGCCGCCGGCCCGCGGCTGAACCCAGGACTCTGGACACCGCCGCCAGAACGTCGTCCCAGCCACCGGGGCACCGTCCCAGCCCCCGGACCGGATCGCCCTCACGTGAGTACCATTCCACCCTCAGGCTGGGCCACTCCGACGGGAGTGCCGTTCCTCCCTCGGGCTGGGCCACTCCAGCGGGAGTGCCGTTCCACCCTCAGGCTGGGCCACTTCAGCGGGAGTGCCGTTCCTCCCTCAGGCTGGGCCACTCCAGCGGGAGTGCCGTTCCTCCCTCGGGCTGGGCCACTCCAGCGGGAGTGCCGTTCCTCCCTCGGGCTGGGCCACTCCAGCGGGAGTGCCGTTCCTCCCTCAGGCTGGGCCACTCCGGCGGGAGTGCCGTTCCTCCTTCGGGCTGGGCCACTCCGACGGGAGTGCCGTTTGGCTGGGCCACTCCAGCCCCTCACCAGGCTGCTCTCACGGGAGCACCGTTCCATCCCGGGCTGGGCCGGGAGCGAGCCCAGGACGAGTCCTGTCAGCTGCCTCCAGAGTCCCGAGGTCGCTGGCTCTGCTAGGCCTCAGCGTAGACGGAGGCAAAGAAGGGGGATACGACAAAAAGGTCGTATTGCCCCGAAGGGAGTGACAGCAGCCCCCGTTTCACCCCCCAACCCCTTCCCCACATAAACACAGCCTAAAAACCAAAAACATAACTAGACAAAAACGAAAAAAAAACAATACAAAAAAGTAAAAACCAACGGACTGCAGGCGAGCCGCTGCTGCCAGGGCAGCGCCGCCACTTCCGGAAACAGAAAATTTTCATAGTCTAGGAGCTGCAACCGCAAACGCGCGGTCGCCCTTGAGCTTACGCCTAGACCACGGGATGGTCAGTAGCCCCAAGTCGGCCGACCTGAGGGACCTGGAGTCAGTATGGTTGGTTAGCAGATTATTGATGTAGGTGGGGGCGAGCCTGTTAAGGGCTTTGTATACAAAAAGGAGGAGCTTGAAATTGATTCTGAGCTGCACTGGGCCTACGTTAGAGGTCTACTTTCAACCTCAAAATATACATTATGTTTCCACAAGGATTAGAGGTCATAGTCTCAGAATTAAAGGACGTTCTTTTAGGGAGGAGACGAGGAGGAATTTCTTTTGTCAGAGGTTGGTGAATCTGTGGGAATTCTTTGCCACAGCAGGCCGTGGAGGTCAAGTCAGTGGATATTTTTAAGGCAGAGATCGATGGATTCTTGATTGTCAGAGGTTATGGGGAGAAGGCAGGAGAATGGGGTTAGGAGCGAGAGATAGATCAGCCATGATTAAATGGCGGAGTAGACTTGAAGGGGCCGAATGGCCTAATTCTGCTCCTATCACTTGTGACCTAATGACCACTTATAAATTATCACACATTGTTGTCCTTTCTGGATCTGTCTGGCCTGATTGCACCTCTCCGACTATTCTGCTATAACTTCTCAAATAATTGATCGTAACATTTTAGCCTGAAATGGACATTAAGTAAATTTCTCTTTTGATTCCCCACTCTTTTTGCGTACGGGCGTTGCGCAGACATCGCCCCCTAGTCCGGATCGAACCCGGGTCACTGGCGCCGTGAGGCAGCAACTCTACTGCTGCGCCACCGTGCTGCCCAAGTAAAGAGACAAAAAATAGGTGTGTCAATTGGAGGGGCAAGATCCTTACCTGAAATAGTTTAAAGGGCCTCTCCCATTTGGCGATTTATTTTGGCGACTGCCAGCGTCATATCAGTGTCGCCAAAAGATTTTGAACATTTCAAAATCCAGCGGCGACAAAAAAAATGTAGCGACACTTGAAAAAACAGCGTGCGTCAATACGTCGGCAGTCGCCGAAAAAAATCGGCAAGTGGGACAGGTCGATTAACGCTGTCTTGCATCTGAAAGGTTGCGAGGGGACTTGTTAAGTGCTGCTGTGCTGGGGGATTAGTTCATGTTTCATTGGAAGTGTGAGAGGGGGGGGGGGGGGGGGGGGGGGGGGGGAGGGGGGAGGTCAGAGTGAGATATGGACCGAGCATTGAAGTGACAGGTGACCAGAAGCTCAAGGTCACTCTCGCAGGCTGAAGAGATCTGTGCCACAAAATGGTTGCCTCAGTCTGCTTTTGGCTTCCAGGAATACACAACACTAACATTAAAGAAATGCAAATAAATCTCTTCCATCCGGGAAGAGTGAGGTCGAAAGGCGAGCCTGCCAACAATGTTGTGCCGAAATTTCTATTTGAGAGTAAAGGAAGAGTGTTCTGTCGCGGGGAGGAGCTGCAGACGCTAGTTTACACCGAAGATAGAGACTCAAAATGCTGGAGTAACTCAGCGGGCCAGGCAGCAGCTCTGCAGCAAAGGAATAGGTGACGTTTCGGGTGGGAACTCTTCTCGAGACTGAATGTTAGAGGTGGGGGAGGGTGGTGGGGGAGGACTAGAGGCGAGAAAAGGCAGAACAAAACAAGGCTGGCAACAGATGGCCTCAAGAGGGGTGGAGCCCACAATGGTCCATTGTTGGCTGGGGAAGATGTGCTAACGACAGGGATACTGGGGATGCGAACAGTGGAACTAGTGGGATGACTATGTTGGGGAGGAGGGGAGGGGGAGAGGGAGGAGGGGGGGAAGGAAAGCAGGAGTTACTTGCAACGAGAGAACTCAACGTTCATACCACTGGGTTGTAAGCTGCCCAAGCAGAGTAAAGTAGACATGGTCAGAACAGATGTGATAGAAATGGAGATAGGTGGAGAAGGGAAATGTACCCTTTATAGGAGGCAGGAGAGCTGGAGGTGCAACATAGAAACATAGAAACATAGAAAATAGGTGCAGGAGTAGGCCATTCGGCCCTTCGAGCCTGCACCGCCATTCAATGTGATCATGGCTGATCATCCAACTCAGTATCCTGTACCTGCCTTCTCTCCATACCCCCTGATCCCTTTAGCCACAAGGACCACATCTAACTCCCTCTTAAAGATAGCCAATGAACTGGCCTCAACTACCTTCTGTGGCAGAGAATTCCAAAGATTCACCACTCTCCGTGTGAAAAATGTTTTCCTCATCTCGGTCCGAAAAGATTTCCCCCTTATCCTTAAACTGTGACCCCTTGTTCTGGACTTCCCCAACATCGGGAACAATCTTCCTGCATCTAGCCTATCCAACCCCTTAAGAATTTTGTATGTTTCTATAAGATCCCCCCTCAATCTTCATATGAAAGTCCTGACACTCCAGGAATCAGTCTGGTGAACCTTCTCTGTACTCCCTCTATGGCAAGAATGTCTTTCCTCAGGTGTAGCCAAGGTGTTGGAGTACCTCAGCGGGTCAGGCACCATCCATGGAGAGAATGGACAAGCGACATTTCGTGTCGGAACCGTTCTTCAGACTCAATTTGTCAAATACCTGTTTAGTTTAGTTTCGTTTAGTTCAGAGATACAGCACAGAAACAGGCCCTTCGGCCCACCGAGTCCGTGCCGACCAGCGATCCCCGCACATTAACACTATCCTACACACACACACACTAGGATTAGATTTACGCCAAGCCAGTTAACCTACAAACCTGTACCTCCTTGGAGTGCGGGAGGAAACCGGAGATCTCGGAAAAAACCCACGCAGGTCACGGGGAAGGACGTACAAACCCTGTAGTCGGGATCGAACCCGGGACTCTGGCGCTGCGAGGCAGTAACTCTACTGCTGCGCCACCGTGCCGCCCGCGGTTTAGTTCGTCCGCCCCCACAAATGAAGTTAGAGTTTGATGAAAAAAGTGGAAGAGTTGGATTATGTCAAGTTGGGGGAGAACGACAGAGCTTTACAATGAATTGAAATGTGAAACTGGTGCTGAAAACTGAGATTTTGTTACACGGCTTTTTCTCTGTTCTAATTTCCAAGCAACGTTTTTTTATTATGTTGTGGTGATAAATCCTGGGAAAGTAAATTGGAAGGGATCGAGGGTTTGGACATTTACCATTTTGAAACACAGATATCAAGTGTTCCAAAAATAATGAAAAAAATCCTTTGCCAACAGGGATGTTTTTAACAAGATGTTGATAAATAATCCTCAAAATGTTCCATTAAAATATCAGGTAACCTTTTTGCCCATGACCACAAGGGTTTTCCCCGGGTGCTCCGGTTTCCTCCCACGCTCCAAAGACGTACAGGTTTGCAGGTTAATTGGCTTCAGTAAAGATTGTAAACTGTCACTAATGTGTAGGATAGGGCTAGTATGCAGGGATCGCTGGTCTGGGCAGACTGTGGGCTGAAGGGCCTGTTTCCTCGCCGTATATCGAAACCAAACTAAACTAAATGGGGAGAACGTGTGTAGGAAGGAACTGCAGATGCTGGTTTACACCGAAGATAAACGCAAAATGCTGGAATAAGTCAGCGGGCCATGCGAGAAGGAACGGGTGACATTTCAGGTCGAGACCCTTCTTCAGACTGCGAGTCAGAGGAGAGGGAAAGAAAAGATATGAAGTGGCGCAAAGAACAAATTAATTAGAGGTAGGCGATAGATAGACAAATCAATTCCAGCAACGATGATCAAGGAAAGGTAGAGTCCACAATGGTCCATTGTTGGCTGGGGAAAGAGAGTGAGAGGGAATGCAAGGGTTACTTGAAGTTAGAGACATCAATATTCACACCGCTGGGTTGTAAGCTAGCCAAGCGGAATAAGAGGTGCCGTTCCTCCAATTTGTGTTTGCCCTCATGCTGACAGTGGAGGAGGCCCAGGACAGAAAGGTCAGTGTGGGAATGGGAAGACGAGTTTCAATGTCAAATAGGGGAGCTTTTACCAGATACTATAAAAGGAGTTATCCCACTGCAAATCTCACTGTTCACTCCCCACTAAATCTATTCATTGTCTTGGTATTTTGGACAAGAGAGGAGCGATGGCCATGGCTAGAAATATCACTCACATTAATTATAAGATCTCAAGAAAATATGCATGTTGGCAAGTTTCACATTTTCCATATTCTGTTTAAATGAAAAATGATTTGGAAGACTCCAAAATCCAGATTAAAAAAAAAAATTTTTTTTTTTTCAAGAGGCTTAAAAGTAAACTTTCTTAGTTGAACCTTCTAAGATGACTTGTTGCTATTTCATTACTCAAATAAATGAACGAATGAAAGAAAGATGCAGCACGGAAACAGGCCCTTCGGCCCAGCAAGTCCACGCCGATCATCCATCACTTATGTATACCAGTTCGAGGAATGATTCCTGTTGTTCTCCAGCTTGCTTTGTGCTGCCTGTCCCATCTTCCAGCTTTCTTCCCCCCCATAGAATCAGTCAACTTCTTCTTGCGTATGGCGTGCACAGCCTGAAGTTGTAGGACAACTTGTTCTATTTGATCTTATTTGATTGTGCACGCCAGGATGATTGCATTCGTCGGAACAGGGCGGACCACATGAAGGTTGCAATCTCCCACCCCGAGAATCAGTCTGATGAAGGGTCTTGACCCGAAACATCACCTGTCCGTGTCCTCCAGGGATGCTGCCTGATCAGCTTCAGTTTAGTTTAGTGTCACGTGCACCGAGGTGCAGCGAAAAGCTTTTGTTGCATGCTAACCAGTCAGCAGAAACACTATACATGATTACAATCGATCCATTTACAGTGTACAGATACATGATAAGGGAATAACGTTAGTGCAAGGTAAAGCCGGCAAAGTCCGATCAAGGATCCAAAGAGGTAGACAGTAGTTCAACACTGCTCTCCAACAGTCCTATGTTATCCCATAGAATCCTTTTGCAATGAAAGCTAACATACCAAAGAAAGCGAATGGTATGTTAGCTTTCATTGCAAAAGGATTTGAGTATAGGAGCAGGGAGGTTCTACTGCAGTTGTACAGGGTCTTGGTGAGACCACACCTGGAGTATTGCGTACAGTTTTGGTCTCCAAATCTAAGGAAGGACATTATTGCCATAGAGGGAGTGCAGACACGGTTCACCAGACTGATTCCTGGGATGTCAGGACTGTCTTATGAAGAAAGACTGGATAGACTTGGTTTATACTCTCTAGAATTTAGGAGATTGAGAGGGGATCTTATAGAAACTTACAAAATTCTTAAGGGGTTGGACAGGCTAGATGCAAGAAGATTGTTCCCGATGTTAGGGAAGTCCAGGACAAGGGGTCACAGCTTAAGGATAAGGGGGAAATCCTTTAAAACCGAGATGAGAAGAACTTTTTTTCACACAGAGAGTGGTGAATCTCTGGAACTCTCTGCCACAGAGGGTAGTTGAGGCCAGTTCATTGGCTATATTTAAGAGGGAGTTAGATGTGGCCCTTGTGGCTAAGGGGATCAGGGGGTATGGAGAGAAGGCAGGTACGGGATACTGAGTTGGATGATCAGCCATGATCATATTGAATGGCGGTGCAGGCTCGAAGGGCCGAATGGCCTACTCCTGCACCTAATTTCTATGTCTATGTTTCTATCCCACTTTGGCATCCACTCCCTACACACTCGAAGCAATTTACAGAGGCCATTTAACCTACCCGCATGTCTGAGGGATGTGGGAAGAAATCGGAGCACCTGGTGGAAACACACGCGGTCACAGGGAGAACGTGCCAACTCCACATGGACGGCATCCGAGGTCAGGATCGAACACTGGTCTCTGGCAGCTGTGAGGCAGCAGCCACATCAATGGAGTTTGTAAGTAATGGTTTATTTAAAAGCATTAAGGTGTTCAAAACAAAGGTAAAGATTTAAAAAGTGCCGCAGAAACGGCTAATCGCAGTCACTGCATTTCATAGAAACGAAGAAACATAGAAAATAGGTGCAGGCAGTAGGCCACTCGGCCCTTTGAGCCAGCACCGCCATTCAATATGATCATGGCTGATCATCCATAATCAGTACCCCATTCCCACTTTCTCCCCATATTCCTTGATTCCGTTAGCCCTAAGAGCTACTGCATATCTAACTCTCTTTGAAAACATCCAGTGAATTGGTCTCCACCGCCTTCTGTGGCAGAGAATTCCACAGATTCACAACTCTCTGGGTGAAAATGTTTTTCCTCATCTCAGTCCTAAACAGCCTACGCCTTATTCTTAAACTGTGGCCCCTGGTTCTTTTTTTTTTTTTTTTTTTTTTGTTTATTTTATTAGAAGTTAATACAGCACAAAACAGTACAGTGGAACCTAATTTTAGGTGCCAACTATGTAATACCGTAATCCATTCTATGTACAACCTCTAGTTTTATGTTATGAGAAGGAAGACCAGGGGGGAACATGGGGAACATTTTTCCTGCGTCCAGCCTGTCCCATCCCTTAAGAATGTTATATATTTCTATAAAATCCCCACTCTATAAGATCCTCGCAGCTTGCTTTTGTGCAAAGTGAACAATGTCATCATTGATGAATGCCGAGTCGTCCTGAAAGTAGTGTGAAGTTAGATACAAAAAGCTGGAGTAACTCATCGGGTCAGGCAGCATCAGGAAGCGGCTGATTCGGAGGCTCCGGGCCGCTGGGAGTGTTCTTCGGTTCCGACGCTGGAGCTCCATCATCGTGGCGAGGGGGCCTGAAAGATCGGGCCGCCATTGCAGCGACTGCAGAGGCCTCAATGGGCCCCGACTGCAGGTGAACAAGAGGAAGATGACTGAACTTCCTTCCCTCACGGTGGGACATGTTGATTCCACTGTGGGGGATGTTTTTATGTTTAATGTTAATTCTATATTCTACAGTGTTGTGTTTATCTTATTTGTGGGCTGTATGGTAACTCAAATTTCACTGCACCAATTGGTGTATGTGACAATAAATGTCCTTTGGCCTTTGTCCTTTGCTTCTCTGGAGAAAAGGAATGGGTGACGTCTTGGGTCGAGACCCTTCTTTAGACTGAGGGTCAGGGGAAAGGGAAACGAGAGATAGATGGTGATTTAGATAGCTATAGAACAAATGAATGAAAGATGTGCAAATAAGTAATGATGATAAAGGAGACAGGCCGTTGTTTGCTGTTGGCTAGGTGAAAATGAGTCACAGACAACGAGACTCATCAAGACGACTTTGAAGCTAATGCAACAACTTGGGTGGGGGCGGGGACGGAGAGAGAGGGGTTGGCAGGGTTACTTGCATTTAGAGCAATCAATATTCATACTGCTGGACTGTAAGCTGCCCAAGCGAAATATGAGATGCTGCTCCGCCAATTTGCGTTTGGCCTCACTCTGACAATGGCGGAGGCCCAAGACAGGAAGATCAGTGTGGGAATGGGAAGAGGAGTTAAAGAGTGTGGCAACTGATAGGTCAAGTAAGTCCAGGCAGACTGAGCGAAGGTGTGGCTGATGTTAAATGTATTGAAGAGACGGGTGGATTTGACCTCTCTGGAACGGACGAATGGACTGCCGAGTACCAACGGCAGTAATGTAAATCTATCGCCAGCACGGTGGCGCAGCGGTAGATTTGCTGCCTTACAGCACTTGCAGCGCCAGAGTCCCGGGTTCAATCCCAACTACGGGTGCTGTCTGTACGGAGTTTGATCGTTCTGCCCCCCGTGACCTGCGTGGGTTTTCTCCAGGATCTTCGGTTTCCTTCCACACTCCAAAGATGTGCAAGTTTGTAGGTTAATTGGCTTCGTATAAGTGTAAATTGCCCCTAGTGTGTATTAGGGTAGTGTTAATGTGCGGGGATCGCTGGTCGACATGGACTCGGTGGGCCGAAGGGCCTGTTCCTGCGCTGCATTTCTAATCTACCGCAAATGAAACTATCAGAGCATCATTTTAATTTCTCTTCTGGCATCTGTTTCAAGATAAATTATTAAAATAAATCAGTAGGGTTTGTTTGTTTCCATCACTTGTGGACTGTTTGAGTCTCATCTTTACAGGCTTAATACTTGCGTAAAGAAAGATTTGCATTTATCTCATGCCCTTCCCAATCTAAGGGCTTTACTGCAAATTAACTACATTTGAAAGGTGTTCAATTATTTAGTAAAGCAAAACAAAGCAAACAGCTTGCATACAGGCTTACAGCATGTCCCCACAACCAGAAATGGGACCAATCATTAGATTTATTTAAGAAGGAACTGCAGATGCTGGAAAATCGAAGGTAGACACAAATGCTGGAGAAACGCAGCGTCTATGGAGCAAAGGAAATAAGCAACGTTTCAGGCCGAAACTCTTCTTCAGACTGATATGAGGGTGGGGGACGGGGGGGGGGGACAGGGGGGGGGGGGGGGGGGTGGGGGGGGGAAGAAGAAAGAAAGAGGAGGAGCCAGTGGGCTGAGGGAGAGCTGATAAGGGGAGGAGAAAGTAAGGACTACCTGAAATTAGAGAATTCAATGTTCATACCGCTTGGGTGTACACTGCCCAAGCGAAACATGAGGCGCTGCTCCTACAATTTACGGTGGTCCTCACTCTGGCCATGGAGGAGTCCGAGGACAGAAAGGTCGGATTTGGAATGGGAGGGGGAGTTCTTGAGTTGCTGAGCCACTGGGAGATCAGGTTGGTTATTGCGAAGCGAGCGGATGTGTTCGGCAAAGAGAACATTAGATAATCTGTCACTAGTATTACACAAAGTGCTCGAGGAACTCAGCGGGTCAGGCAGCATCAGTGGAAGGTATACACAAAATGCTGGAGTAACTCAGCGGGACGGGCAGCATCTCTGGAGAGAAGGAATGTGTGACGTTTCGGTTTGAGACCCTTCTTCAGACTGAGAGTCAGGGGAGGGGGAGACTAGAGATATGGTCGGGCAAAGTGCAAAAACAATAGACAACAGGTGCAGGAGTAGGTCATTCCGCCCTTCGACGGGTCAAAGCAGAACGATGATCAAGGAAAGGTAGAATGGTTCATTGTTAGCTGAGCGGAAGGTGACAACGAGGCGTGCCATCAGTAAATTATCAATGACGTTAATCAGGAGGACAGTGAAACTGGTGGGAGAACTAGGGTGGGGAGAGGGACGGTGAGAGAGAGGGAAAGCAAGGGTTACTTGAAGTTAGAGAAATCAAGATTCTTACTGCTGGGTTGTAAGCTGCACAAGTGAAATATGAGTCACTGCAGCATTTTGGAGCTTCATCTTATTTTCGGTGTAAACCAGCATCTGCAGTTCACTCCTACACGTACGATCTTGAGGATGGGAGTGGCTTTGAAAAGACTACCGGGTCTTGCAGCAACCTTCTTGCAGAGAAGAGCGAAAATACTGACGAAGACCCAACTGACGTCTGAAAAAGGTTCCCAACCCGAGATGCAGCCAACATCATCAGAGACCCACACCACCCTGGCCACACACTCATTTCACCATTGCCATCGGGAAGAAGGTACAGGAGCCTGAAAACTGTAACGTCCAGGTTCAGGAACAGCTTCTTCCCTCCAGCCATCAGGCTAGAAAACACAACAACACATAAGCTCTGAACTACATCAGACTATTATTATTATTGCACTATATATAGAAACATAGAAATTAGGTGCAGGCCATTCGGCCTTTCGAGCCTGCACCGCCATTCAATATGATCATGGCTGATCATCCAACTCAGTGTCCCGTACCTGCCTTGTTTATTTATTGAGTATGTGTGTGCATGTGTATATATACACACTGAACTTTCTTTCCCCCGTTATGTACTATGTTTACATATTCTGTTGTGCTGCACCAAGCTTTTTCACACAGAGAGTTGAGAGTCTGTAGAATTCTCTGCCTCAGAGGGTGGTGGAGGCCGGTTCTCTGGATACTTTTAAGAGAGAGTGCTAGATAGGGTTCTTGAAGATAGCGGAGTCAGGGGATATGGGGAGAAGGCAGGTTGTGGATGGTTACTGATTGTGGATGATCAGCCATGATCACATTGATTGGCGGTGCTGGCTTGAAGGGCCGAATGGCCTACTCCTGCACACCTGTTGTCTATTGTCTAATTTCATTGTCCTATCTGGGACATATGACAATAAAACACTCTTGACTCCTGAGTTACTCCAGCTTTTTGACATGTGTTATGGTCAGATCCACACCTTGCCGGCCATCGATCGACCCTGGTCACACCCTCTTCTCCCCTCTCCCATCAGGCAAAAGGTACAGAAGTTTGATAACGCACAGTTCCATATTCAGAGGCAGTTTCTTCCCCGCTGTTATCAGGCAACTAAACCATCCTACCAACAACCAGAGAGCAATGCTGAACTACTATCTGCCTCATCGGGGACCTTCAGACTATCTTTATATCGGACTTTGCTGGCTTTACCTTGCACTAAACGTTATTCCCTTATCATGTGTCTGTACACTGCGAATGACTCGATCGTAATCATGTATTGTCTTTCCGCTGGCTGCTTAGCGCGCAACAAAAGCCTTTCACTGTACCTCGGTACACGTGACAATAGACTAAACTGAACTGAATTGAATTGAACTGATCATCTATTCCGTTAGTCCTATGTAATCAGTTTCTCATCCACTCCCTGCACACAATTGATTGAAAGATACAGAATGGAAACATGCCCTTCGGCCCATTGAATCCACGCTGGCTATCGATCACCCGCTCACACTAGTTCTGTGATATCCCACTTTCGCATCCACTCCCTACACAATAGAGGGGGCAATTTACAGAGAGCTTTAGGATGCGGGAGGAAACAGGAGCACCCGGAGGAAACACACGCGGTCACAGGGAGAACGTGAAAACTCCACACAGACAGCACCCGAGGTCAGGGTCGAACCCAGGTCTCCAGTGCTCAGAGGCAGCAGCTCTACCAGCTGCGCCAGCGCGCCACCCTTTCCTTGCTTGAATGTAATGAATGAATAACTTTACTGCTGGTGCAAAGTTACTAATCTTAGGTTCACCAGAATGGTGCCTGGATTTGCAGTTATTAACTCTAAGGGGAGGATGGGCAAACTGGATTGTTTGCTCCAATGGTTGAGACCTGATAGAAGCTGATGGGTTTGGCACGGTGGCTCAGCGGTAGAGTTGCTGCCTTTCAGCGCCATGAACCCGGTTTAATTCCTGGTCCCTACAGAAGACACCGCTCTTCAGAAGGGCCTCGACCCGAAACGTCACCCATCCATGTTCTCCAGAGATGCTGCTTGGCCCGCTGAGTTACTCCAGCACTTTGTGGACTTTGTGCATGAACCAGCATCTGCAATTCCTTGTCTCTGGAACGGAGGACAAGCGGAAAAGGAGCCATGAATGAAGGATGCTGAGTTCTTGGTCCTTGGTTTCTTGGTCCTCCAAAATATTCCAAATGGAATTTAAACTGGAGGTGGTGAAGGGAGGGCTTAAGCCAGAAAGGGTTATTGGGAAGAAAGAGCTACTTTAAATTTAGTTGCATCTGGTTGGGTAACTATAGTTGGGTGGAGATTATTTCATGCTTTAATTGTGCGGGGGATAGTTACTCCAGCACTTTGGGCCTTTTGCGTATTAACCAGCGTGTACAGTTCCTTGGTCCCTACACTGTGGACATCTGCATTTGTGTTGTTAGATGGAACAAACATTACCTTCCTCCCCTTGAGGATTTGGTTAACTAATTGAGTTTGTCGAATATGGGAGAAAGTTGCCTTTTGGCACCTAAGCTTAGGGCGTGGATAAATTAGTCTAAGACGTGACCATGATGATAATGTATGAGGACTACTTTGGGCTGCATTTTCCCATGTCTGTTCATGTTCTCTCTCTGAGCTCGGCTGTTCAACTTTCAAATGGTTTTGGAACAGCGGAACGATGGCGCAATGATAGAGTTGCTGCCTCACAGCCGCGGAGTCCCGGGTTCGATCCTGTTTACGGCTACTGTCTGTACAGAGTTTGCAATTTCTCCCCAAGATCTGCGTGGATTTTTTTCTCCAAGATCTTCGGTTTCCTCCCACACTCCAAAGACATACAAGTTTGTAGGTTAATTGGCTTGGTATAAATGTAAATTGTCCCTAGTGTGTGTAGGATAGTGTGCGGAGATCACTGGTCGCTGCAGACTCAGGAGGCCGAAGGGCTGGGTCCGTGCTGGGTCTCTAAACTTATACTAAACTTAATGTATGGACTCCCTATAGACTTGATAAAATATGACCTGACGTTTCGAGATCATTCTCCTTGTTATGTTAAGGCCACGTGTTGGAGAAATCCTTTCAGACTTGGTTCATCGTTGGAACGAATCAGGATTCGATACGATTGTGTGTAGGAAGGAACTGCAGATGCTGGTTTAAACTGAAGACAGACACAAAAAGCTTCAGTAACTCAGCGGGACAGTCAGCATCTCTGGAGAAAAGGAATGGATGACGTTTCGGGACGAGACCCTTCTTCAGACACGTCTCGATCCGAAACGTCACCCATTCCTTCTCCCCAGGGATGATGCCTGTCCCGCTGAGTTACTCCACCAGGTGACGTTTCAGGTCGAGAACCTTCGTTTAAGAGATTTTTAGACAAGCAAAAGTCAAGTCAAGAGTCCAAATTGTACTATATGTACTATAATTGGGCAGTAAATATTAAAAATATGATTCACCTGCTGGACAACTCTGCCCAGCGGGTGGATTGGATTGTAATGGAGAGAGAGGACTGCGCTCCGTGTAATACAGGAGCGACTCTCCTCTCACCAATGAATTTGAATAACAAAAATTATAATAAAAATCCAATGATACATAGCACAATTAGAACTTGGAAACAAATAAAACAGAACTTAAAATTAAGAAATCTATCTCTTTTAATGCCAATAGCCAATAACCCTTCGTTTAAACCCTCAATTATAGATAAATCATTTACACAATGGGAAAGAACGGGAATCAAAACGCTCGGAGACTTGTATGAATCAGGAAAATTATTATCATTTCAACAATTACAATGGAAATATAATTTGAAAAATAATCAATATTTCAAATATCTTCAAATCTGTGACTATCTGAAAAAATACACAAAAGACTATCATAACATGTCCCCAGACTTATTGGATGAAGCCATGAAGATAAAGGCTGAATCAGCAAATCTAATATCATACTTATATAATATTATTTTGAATATAGAAATACCTACAACCGATAGTATTAGAAGAGACTGGGAACAAGAACTAGCTATAAAAATTTCAAAAGAGAGCTGGGATAAACACTTACTATATGTGCATAAATGCTCGATCAACGTACGACATACTCTAATCCAATATAAAACATTACATAGACTATATTATTCAAAAACTAAAATAAATAAACTTTTCCCCAATGTCTCACCCATTTGTGATAAGTGTCAGTCTCAAGAAGCTACCATAGCGCACTCTTTTGTTTTTTGTATAAAAATTCAAAAATTCTGGAACTAAATATTTGAAATCTTCACAAAATTATTTAAAATAAAACTGATACCAAGAGCAGAATGGATCATTTTTGGAACATCGGAAGGTAACCCAGAATTAAATATGTTTCAAAAGAACTTACTTAATTATGGGCTAATAATGGGAAAAAAGCTTATACTCAAATTTTGGAAAAATGCTCCAATACCAACAATAAAAATGTGGATTTCAAACATGTTCGAAACACTACACTTGGAAGAGATGAGACTCTTCCTAGCAGGCAAAGCAGATCACTCCCAAAAGACGTGGCCTGCATTTACGGAACTATTACAAGCATAAGGTGCAATAGTAAGTTACAATATAAAAGGTACCAGGATCTGGAAACGGGGGGTATAAAATAAATTTTTAATAAAAACACGGTTGGTATATCCTTTTTTTGCGGAGTTTTGTGTTACAATAGAGCGATTGTTTTTCCTTTCTTCTTTTTTTCTTTTCTTTCTAGGGTCTTATTCCCTTTCTTTACTTCCTTCTCTAATTCCTTCCCTAAGGGGCTTTCTTCTCCCAACACGTTCCTGCACCTTCACGATTCTTGCTTACTTCTTTTATTTCTATCTTTTTTAAAGCTCAAAAAATGAAGTGGTACAACATAATGTAATAAGATATATCTGATGTGTATTAATGTAATTTACTGTACTTCTAATAAAAAAAAAAAAAAAAAAAAATTAAAAAAAGAGTCCAAATTGTCAAAAATCCCAAAATGTAAGAATGAACGGGTTTTTCTTTGCGATCTTCGGTTTCCTTCCTCCCACACTCCAAAGTTGCACAGGTTCGTAGGTTACTTGGCTTGGTATAAGTGCAAATTGTCGCTAGTGTGTGTAGGATAGTGTTAATGTGTAGGGATCGCTGGTCGGTGTGGACTCGGTGGGCCGAAGGGCCTGTTTCCACACTGTATCTATAAACTAAATTGAACTGAACCAAACTCTAAAGCTAATACCTCACAACTCTGTAATTCAAGAGTTCTCCCGAGTTTCCCTTGATTCGAACTCGGAGAATTGCGGTAATAGCCGCTAGTAGGTACTCAGAGCTCTCGTGGACATTTTTCAACATGTTGAAAAATCTTCACGAGCTTACCGTGTTTCCCGAGTACCTGCCGTTAGCATTACCAGCTGCTAAGAGACGTCCCGAGCTCCGACGTACCTGCCACGTACATTCTACGTACTTACCACAAATTTGATTATTTTTTAAACTCGGGAGAGCTCTTGAATTACCTCATAGAGTGGGACAGGCCCTTTAGTCTTTTCTGCAGCCTTTTTAACGGCCTTCACTTCTTTCCAAAGGGGTGATGCCCAGAACTGGGCACAATACTCCAGATGCAGCCAAGTAGTTTTTATGACTCATGCTCCGTGCCTCACAATTCATTAACCTCTCGGAGCTCATACAGCTCATATCATTCTAATCGGTTGTTCAGCCCACCCTGCTGTGTTCAACAATTCATGCACGTAATCCTCCAGGCCTCTGCGTTCCTGCAGCCCGTTTGGTACAGTGCCCTCCAGTTTATATTGCCACGTCTTTACGATTGTGCGCTTGAGCGGTGAAATAAACGATTACATTTGCCAAAATGTCTTTAGTTTAGTTTAATTTAGAGTTACAGCGCAGAAACAGGCCACTCAGTCCATCAAGTCAGTGCCGGCCTGTAATCCCCGCACATTAACATCATGCTACACACACTACGGACAATATTTTACATTTATACCAGGTCAATTAACCTGTAAACCCTGTATGTCTTTGGAGTGTGGGAGGAAACCGAGCATCTCGGAGAAAACCCACGCAGGTCGCGGGGAGAACGTACAAACTCCGTCCAGACAGCACCCGTAGCCGGGAACGAACCTGGGTCTCTGGCGCTGTAAGTGCTGTAAGGCAGTAACTCTACTGTTGCGCCACCGTGACGCCCAATGTGTAGGAAAGAACTGCACATGCTGGTTAACATCGAAGATATATGTTTGATGTGAATATGACTGTAATCATCTAGAATTATGTATAATTATCTATATTACTAAAAGTCTGTTCTTAACCGGTTTTGGCGATCTGTGCTGCGATTTCCGAGAGAACGCCGCCACCTACGGCCGTCATTTTTGGCCACCTTGCTCAGAGCCCCCCTCCGCCGCATGTGTGCTGAGGATTTTTCCAGTCAATGAAAAATCACAGAGATATGAATGATTTTACAAAATTCCCCATTCTCTCTGCTGCCCCCGCTGGCGGCAGGGGGGATGGGCTATAAAACCAGGAAGTGGTGTGCCTCAATTAGTCTGCAAGCTGGAGGAAGGCAGAGGGTCACGTTTCTCTGAGCTGTGAATAATATTGAACACATGTCCACACAACTGTGAGTAAGTACCCTTAATGTGGTTTGAAAATGAAAATATGGTTAAAGTAAAAATGCACTTCCTGCAAATGGTTGTTTGGGGGGTTTGGGTTGATATAAAAAGGCACTCTCTCTACCCCCCTCCCCCCCCCCCCCCCCCCCCCCCCTCTCCCCCCCCCCCCCTCCTCCCCCCCCTCCTCCCCCCCCCTCCCCTCCCCCCTCTCCTCCCCTCCCCTCCCCCCCCCTCTCCCCCTCCTCCCTCTCCCCCCCCCTCCCTCCCCTCCCCTCTCCTCTCCCTCCCCTCCCTCTCCCCACTCCTCCCCCTCCCCTCCACCCCCCCCCCTCCCCCTCCACTCCCCTCAAACACCCCCCTCCCCTTCCCCACCTTCCCCCCCCCCCCCCCTCCCCCTCCCCCCCTCAACCCCCCCCCCTCTCCCCCACTCCCTCCTCCCCCCCTCCCACACCTCCCTCTCTCCCCCCTCTCCTCTCTCCCCCCTCCTCCTCACCTCCCCCCCTCTCCTCCCCCCCCCCCTCCTCTCTCCTCTCGCCCCTCTCCTCTCCCCCCTCTCCTCTCCCCCCTCTCTCCTCCTCCCCCTCCTCCTCTCCCCCCCCCCTCTCCTCTCCCCCTCCTCTCCCCCTCTCTCTTTCTCCCCTCTTTTTCTCCCACTCCTCCCCTCCATCCCCTCCCCCCCCGTCCCCTCCCCTCAACCCCCCCTCCCCTCCACATACCCCCCCCCCCCTCCCTCCCCCACCCTCCCTGCTCCCCACCTCTCTCCCCTCCCCTCCCACCTCTCCCCCCTCACCTCTCCCCCCCCCTCTCTCCTCTCCCCTCACCTCTCCCCCTCCCCCCTCCCCCTCCCTCCCTCTCCCCTCTCTCCTCCTCCCCCCCTCCACCCCCACTTTTCCTCTCTCTCACCCACCCCTCCCCTCCACTCCCACCTCTCGCCACCCCCTCTCCTTCTTGCCCCTCTCTCTGTGTCTCTGCCCCTTCTCTCTCTGCCCTCACTCTCTACCCCCCCCCCCCTCCCTTCCTCTCTAGATGTGACTGCAAGTTGGGGGCTATGCGTCAGTAGATAGGGTGGTTATGGGGTAAAAGGAGGAAATTAATAATATTAATATAATATCAAGGGGGGTAATTAGCATGAGTGCGGGGGGGGGGGGATAGTTAGTGTGTGTGACGTTGCATGCCGCCTCCCCCCCCCACAACCGCACATTGGGGGAAATGGTATGAAGCTGCACTTGAATTTGGTGGTCTTGAACCCTGCTTGAAATGAAATTTCAAGGAATAGCCGCGAGTCAACTGCCAGCCCACCAGCCGTGAGTGAGTGAGCTGCCAGCACAACAGGCATGAGTGACTGAGCCACCAGCCCAAGAATTCATTCGGCCCACAATGTCCATACTAGCCCTCTGAAAGTCCGTCCCTTCAGCCCACAACACCCATACTAGTGCTCCAGAAAGCCCCCCCTACACTGGCCACCAATATTGGAATTGGTGGAGAGATGGAATATTGCGTTGGGGGACCAGCTCTCCCGTGTGATGCTGGGACCCAACAGGTCCCACAGTCTAGTAATTAATATAATTGTGTGTGTTTTTTTTAATGCCGCAGTGGTCCGGTCCTGAACTAGTCTAATTAATGGGTGAGGGCAGTTCTTCTGGGTTCCCCCGTTTACTGAACCCCACTGACTGCCAGTGTGCAGAGTGGGGGCCACGGCCATAGTGGGACTGGGGCAGAGCCAGGTTGGGGGAAGGCCCATGTTCTACTGAGAGGAAAATGCCCACCCCTATACTAACCCTAACTCGCCCTCCCCTTCCAGAGCTGCCCAGGGCTCGAGCTGGAGCCGCTTGGGGAACGGCAGTGTGTCCGCCTCAGCCAGCATGCCCTTCTGGATCGTCGTGGTGATGATGGTGGGGAGCAGCACTGCCTTGCACACCGCCCAGGCCGCCTTCAGCAGCCCCATAGCGCCGGCTAAGTCAGTCCGCCCGCTTGCTTGCTTGCTCGCTGCACTCACCGGCCTTCCGACAGCCCGACCGATCCTCCACAGCATCCATCAGCCTACCGACAAACCCAATCGATCGATCGATCAACCGACTGACTGACCCTGACCCTGACCCTAACCCTGACCCCAACCCTGACCCTAACCCTAGCTGTACATTTGTTATTTATCATTTTTATTTAACAGTTCACGTCAAAACTTTAGAAAGATAAATCAAATGAAAAACAAAATGATCACCAAGATTAGCATTACCTTTATCCTTGGAAACCTTGCTATTGCTATTGATGTAATGAGGAGGCAGCCATGATCCCAGGGTCCTCGCTGCCTAGCGACCATAAAACAAAGCGCGGGATTGGTCAATTTGCGTCCGACCTCAATGTCAAATGTGCATTGATTGGACAATTACTACCAGGGGCCACAGTTTAAGAATAAGGGGCAAGCCATTTAGAACGGTGATGAGGAAACACTTTTTCCACTCAGAGAGTTGTGAGTCTGTGGAATTCTCTGCCTCAGAGGGCGGTGGAGGCAGGTTCTCTGGATGCTTTCAAGAGAGAGCTAGATAGGGCTCTTAAAAATAGCGGAGTCAGGGGATATGGGTAGAAGGCAGGAACGGGGTACTGATTGGGGATGATCAGCCTTGATCACATTGAATGGCGGTGCTGGCTCGAAGGGCCAAATGGCCTACTCCTGCACCTATTGTCTATTGTCTATTGTCACCCGGAGGAAGCCCACGTGGTCGCAGGATGAATCTGCAAACTCCACATGGACAGCGCCCGATGTCCAGATCGAACCCGTGAGGTCTACCACGCATTTAGCAACCAAAACCGAACTTGTAAGTTTGTCAATAGGTTGTCATTAGTTTCCAATGTCAAATACTGCTGGATATTAAGCATTTACATGTGGCCTAGAACGCATTATAATTCTGTCAGTGGTGAGAAAACCTATTATTAATTACCTTTTATTCTCGACAAGAGCGTTGCTTTCTGCACAATGACTGAAAGAAGTTGAAAGAGAACGAATACATTTATATAATACCTTCTCGTCTCCTTTGACTATTTCAAGCTGCCTCACAAGGTGACTGAAATGCATTGTTGCAGAATTAGCCGTGAGACCAAAAAACACATTGAGATGATATTTCTTTCCCCTCATTCAATTCAATTCAATTCAATTCAACTTTAATGTCATTGCACAAATACAAGTATGGGTACAACAAAATGCAGTTTAGCGTCAGTCCGTAGTAGTAGTAGTGCAATATAGAAATAAAAATACAGAATAAGCAAACAATGTGGACGGAGGGACTGGAGAAATCTATCGGCGGGACTCCGAGTTCAGCAATGTGATAGTGTTGTTGAAGAAGCTGTTCCTCATCCTACTAGTACGAGACCTGAGGCTCCTGTACCGCCTCCCTGATGGGAGGAGGGCAAACAGTCCATGGTTGGGGTGGGAGGGGTCTTTGATGGTCTTCCCGGCCCGTCTCAGACACCGTTTTCGGTGGAGGACATCCATGGCAGGGAGCGGGGCACCGATGATGTGCTGAGCGGTTTTCACCACCCGTTGTAGTGCCTTCCTGTCCGCTACGGTGCAACTGCTGTACCACACCGTGAAGCAGGTGGTCAGGATGCTTTCGATGGTACAGCGGTAAAAGTTGGTCAGGATCTGGGGGGGACAGGTGAGCTTTCTTGAGCCTTCTCAGGAAGTATAGGTGCTGCTGCGCCTTTTTGATCAGCTTGGAGGTGTTGAGGGACCAGGACAGATCCTCCGACATGTGTACCCCGAGGAATTTGTAGTTGGAGACGCGCTCCACCTCAGTCCCGTTTATATGGATGGGGGTATGTCTGCCCCCTCAGATCTTCCTGAAGTCAACAATAATTTCTTTCGTCTTCTTGGAGTTGAGGACGAGGTTATTGTTGGCACACCAGGTTGTCAGGTGCTGGACCTCATCCCTGTAGGCTGACTCGTCGTTGTCGCTGATCAGTCCTACTACCGTGGTGTCGTTGGCAAATTTAATTATGGCGTTGGAGCCATTCTTAGGGATGCAGTCATGGGTGAAGAGGGAGTAGAGGAGAGGACTGAGCACACAGCCCTGTGGCACGCCGGTGTTCAGTGTTATAGTGGAGGAGGTGAGGTTGTTGACCCTAACAGACTGTGGTCTGTTGGTGAGGAAATCCAGTGTCCAATTGCAGAGGGAGGTGGAGATGCCAAGTCCGCTGAGTTTGGTGATCAAGCTGGCGGGGATGATAGTGTTAAAAGCGGAGCTGAAATCAATGAACAGCATCCTGATGTAGGTGTTATTGCTGTCCAGGTGGGTCAGGGCAGAGTGTAGGGCCGCCGATATGGCTCTGTAGACCTGTTGGTCCGGTAGGCAAACTGATGGGGGTCCAGTGTGTGGGGGGGAGGCTGGCTTTGAGGTGAGCCAAGATCAGCCGCTCAAAGCACTTTGCAATGACAGGGGTGAGTGCCACTGGGCGGAAATCGTTGAGACTCCCTGTAGCTGATTGTTTGGGCACTGGTACAATGGTTGATGTCTTGAGGCAAGTGGGGCCAACACCCTGGGCCAGTGACAGATTGAAAATGTCAGTGAAGACCAGGGATAGTTGTCCAGCACATGCCCTGAGCACCCGCCCGGGGATGCCATCGGGGCCGGCAGCTTTGTGCTCATTCACCTTGCTCAGTGCATCTTGTACAGCAGAGGTGGAGAGACTGAGGGTTACACAAAAAAGCTGGAGAAACTCAGCGGGTGCAGCAGCATCTATGGAGCGAAGGAAATAGGCAACGTTTCGAGCCGAAACCCTTCTTCAGACTGATCGGGGGCGGGGTTGGGTGGGGACAAGAAAGGGAAAAGGAGGAGTAGCCAGAAGGCTGGGGGATGGGAGGAGACAGCAGGGGGGCTGAGGAAGGGGAGGAGACAGCAAGGACTAACAAAATTGGGAGAATTCGATGTTCATGCCCCCGGGGTGCAGACTCCCCAAACGGAATATGAGGTGCTGTTCCTCCAATTTCCGGTGCTGCTCGCTGTGGCCATGGAGGAGACCCAGGACAGAGAGGTCGGAGGTTGGAGGGCAGGAGGGATCACAGATGGGGGACAGTTAGAGAGGAGGTTGTGAAACTGTCTCCGGAGAGAAGAGGAGAACTTCTTCAAGGTGGGCATATCTTGAAGAGATAACGCAGTAGAGTATACACAGTGTTTAAGAGGGAACTGCAGATGCTGGAGAATCGAAGGTTACACAAAAAAGCTGGAGGGACTGAGGGGTTGTTCATTTGGGGGTGGAGCAACTTTGATGGCGGGAGTTTTGTTGCCCCGGTCAAAGCGAGCATAGAAATGGTTTAGCTCGTCAGGAAGGGAGGCGTTGTCTGGGGGGGGGTGGGGTGTTAACTTTATGGTAATCGGCAATGGATTTGATTCCTTGCCACATGTGCCTGGGGTCGGAGTTGTTTTGGAAATGCTCCTCAATCCGCCGTTTGTGATTGAGTTTAGCATTCCTAATTCCCTTTTTCAGATAGGCCCTGGATGAGCTGTATCCCTCAGCGTCGCCAGATCTGAAAGCGGCATCGCGAGCCTTCAGCAGGAGTCTGACCTCCCTGCTCATCCACGGCTTCTGGTTAGGGAAGGTCTTTATCCCTTTGTGGGTAGTGACGTTGTCAGTGCAGAATTTTATATAATCCAAAACTGTTGAGGTGTATGAGTTGATGTCCACTTGGGAGTTAAAGGTGGCCCGGGTGGCAAACAGACTCTAGTCTGTTTGCTGAAACTGTTCCTGTAAAACAGAGACAGCCCCCTCAGGCCAAACCTTCACTGTCCTCACGGTAGGTTTCACACGTCTGATCAGAGGTGTGTATTTGGGAAGCAGGAACAGAGCGAGGTGGTCAGACTGTCCAAGGTGGGGGAGGGGGAGGGCTTTGTAGGCTTCAGTAATATTAGTATATACTAAGTCCAGAATATTGTTTCCTCTGGTTGGGCAGGAGACATGCTGGTGGAATCTGGGGAGTATATTGCTCATCAGCAAATCCCTGCCACTATCCTGTTAAATAAACATCCAGGTCGATGTGAAACATGGTCTCCGTCATATTAAGACCATCAGCCATTTCCGTGATGAGTTCACCCCCAGGTTAAAGCTGCTGTGATGTGGACACCTCTTGTAAAGAAGGGTCGCGACCCGAAACATCGTCTATCCACGTTCTCCAGAGAGGCTGCCTGACCCACTGAGTTACTCCACCACTTAACGTCATAAGAAATAGGAGCAGAATTAGGACATTCGGCCCATCAAGTCTACTCCACCATTCAATCATGGCTGATCTACCTCTCCTTCCTAATCCCATTCTCCTGCCTTCTCCCTATAACCTCTGTACTAATCACGAATCTATCTACCCCTGCCTTAAAAATATCCGCTGGCTTGGCCTCCAAAGCCTTCTGTGGCACTTGTGTCTTTATTGGGTGTAAAGTGGTGGTGAGTGAGATATAACCAGTAATGATGTATTACAGCTATATGGAGGAAGTACAACCCCACATCAATTTAGGACTTAATCACGGGCTTGAAATGAACGATTGAAAGATGCAGCATTGATACAGGCCCTTCGGTCCATCAAGTCCAAGCTGATCATCGTTCACACTCGTTCTATTTTATCCCACTCTCTCATCCACTTCCTACAGAGGCCAATTAAACTAAAAATCTGCGCGTTTTGCGATGCGATAGGCAACCGGTGGATCCGGAGAAAACCCAGGTAGAACGTGCAAACTCCGCACAAACAGCACCTGAGGTCAGGATCGAACTCAGGTCCCTGGCACAGTTCTAACGGTTGTACCACTGTGCCACTCGCTTAACTTTAGGCTTTAAAGATACAGTGCGGAAACAGGCCCTTCGGCCTTCCGAATCCATGCCACCCAGCGATTCCTGTTATCGAACATTATCCTACAATTTGGGGTCAGTTTAAAAACCTGTACGTCTTTGGAGTGCCCATACGGAGTTTGTATGTTCTCCGCATGTCCTGTGTAGGTTTTACCTGGGTGCTTCGGTTTCCTCCCACGCTCCAAAGACGTGCAGGTTTGTAGGTTAATTGGCTTCGGTAAAATTGTAAATTCTCCCTCGTCTGCAGGATAGTGTTCGTGTACGGTGATCGCTGGTCGGCACCGACTCGATGGGCCGAAGGGCCTGTTTCCGCACTGTATCTCTACACTAAACCAAATTATAAACTTCCACTTATTCTAATCTTATGAATCACTTCTCAATGACCATTGAAATGCAGCAAAGGCTAAAGAAAGAGGGACTGGAGAAGGGTCTCGACCCGAAACATCGCCCATTCCTTCTCTCCAGAGATGCCACCCATCCCGCATGAGTTACTCCAGCACTTTGTGTCTATCGTCTGTGTAAACCAGCATCTGCAGTTCCTCCCTACACATAGCAAGGCTAATACTCTGTGGACTTGCAAATTGACCAAAAAAAAAAATTATATTCATATGTACTCTTCTGCATATCCTTTAAATGTCCCGAGGCACCTCACAGCCGTCAAAATACTGCCTGAATTATTGTTACCGCTGCAAATAAACAAAATGTGACAGACAATTTGTACAGAATAACCTCTCTTATTTGCACTTCCGTGCTTAATTATACAGAATTACAAGTGTCGGGGGCTATGGGGGAAGGCAGGAAAATGGGGTTAAGAGGGATAGATAGATCAGCCATGATTGAATGGCGGAATAGACTTGATGGGCCGAATGCCCTAATTCTGCTCTTATTACTTATGACCTTATGACTTCTCACTATCTAAAATGGACAAATATTAAGCAGGACCCTGTTGTTTTTTGAACTGATGCTATGACATATTTTACGTCTACCTAAGAGAGCAGACAAGACCACATTTTACATGGACATAAGAGACAAAGTGCTGGAATAACTCTGTGGGTCTCGGGGGAACATGGATAGGTGACGTTTCGGGTCGAGAACCCTCTTCAGGCTGAGAGTCAGCGGGCTTTTTCTCGTCCCCACCTCTTTTCAAGCTTTCTCCCTCCTTAATACAATTAATTTGAAGAAGGATCCCAATCTGAAACGCCACTTGAATAGAGTGGATATGGAGAGGATGTTTCTGCTAGTAGGAACATCTAGGACTAGAGGTCATAGCCTCAGAATTAAAAGACGTTATTTTGGGAAGGAGATGAGGAGGAATTTCTTTATTCAGAGGTTGGTGAATCTGTGGAATTCTTTGCTGCAGGAGGCTGTGGAGGCAAAGTCAGTGGATATTTTAATGGCAGAGATAGATAGATTCTTGATTAGTAAGGGTGTCAATGGTTATGGGGAGAAGGCATGAGAATGGGGTTAGGAGGGAGAGATAGATTAGCTATGATTGAATGGCATAGACTTGATGGGCTGAATGGCCTAATTCCACTCTTATCACTTATGGTCTTATGGTCACCCATTCCTTCTCTCCAGAGATGCTGTCTGACCTGCTGAGTTACTCCTAACCAGCAAACGAGCATCTGCAGTCTCTAGTGTCTTATCTAAATTAAATATCTTGTCTGAAAGACCCCACTTCATGCAGGTTGGTGTCTCCCAACAGAGCCCTACTGTGCCAGTCTAGTTTTACTTATATTCAAGATATACAGCCGGTCTTGTTGATAAAGATGTGGGAAAGAGGGCTTTCTTTAAATGATGCACTGGTATCGATAATGGGACAGGGGAAGCTGCCACCAGCAGGGGGAGCTCAATATGAGCAGGACCATCGCCTAACCAGAGAGTGCAAACAGATAGCAAATGCCTTAAGCAAGTACAGGTCCACCACTGATTTTCCGGCACCCGTTGTTCCAGAGCCTTTCCGGATTATCCGTCTAGCTGGACCAACAGAGGGCTCAGGATACCGGCCCGCAAAGTCGGCCACGGAACTCACACAAAGGGTGATGGGTGTAGGGATCCAGCTGCCAGAGGAGGTAGTTGAGGCTGAATCGAGAATCAGAGGACATTGGTTTTGTAGATGGTAGAGGTAGATGGGGCAGGTACTATACCAACATTTAAGAAACAGTTAGACAAGTACATGGATAGGACAGATTTGGAGGGATATGAACCTTCATAGCAAAATGATTTGAGTATAGGAGCAGGGAGGTTCTACTGCAGTTGGTGAGACCACGCCTGGAGTATTGCGTACAGTTTTGGTCTCCTAATCTGAGGAAGGACATTCTTGCCGTAGAGGGAGTACAGAGAAGGTTCACCAGACTGATTCCTGGGATGTCAGGACTGTCTTATGAAGAAAGACTGGATAGACTCGGTTTGTACTCGCTAGAATTTAGAAGATTGAGGGGGGATCTTATAGAAACGTACAAAATTCTTAAGGGGTTGGACAGGCTAGATGCAGGAAGATTGTTCCCGATGTTGGGGAAGTCCAGAACAAGGGGTCACAGTTTAAGGATAAGGGGGAATTCTTTTAGGACCGAGATGAGGAAAACATTTTTCACACAGAGAGTGGTGAATCTGTGGAATTCTCTGCCACAGAAGGTAGTTGAGGCCAGTTCATTGGCTATATTTAAGAGGGAGTTAGATGTGGCCCTTGTGGCTAAAGGGATCAGGGGGTATGGAGAGAAGGCAGGTACAGGATACTGAGTTGGATGATCAGCCATGATCATATTGAATGGCGGTGCAGGCTCGAAGGGCCGAATGGCCTACTCCTGCACCTATTTTCTATGTTTTTCTACGTCCTCTAGTGTTGGACATCTTCATCCTGGGGAAAAGGTTCTGATTGTCTACCCTATCTAAACATCTCAATTTTATATACCCATTAAGTCTCCCCTCAACCTCTGACATTCCAGTGAGTATCTAACATACTCTTTCGCTGAAAGCCTGTAATCCAGGCAGTATTCTGGTAAACCTCCTCTATACTCTGTTTTAGATTGGTTTAGTTTAGAGATACAGCATGAAAACTGGCCCTTCAGCCCACCAAGTCCACGCCTGACCATCGATCGTCCATACATCAGTTCTATGATAACTCACTTTCACATCCGATACAATAGGGACAATTTACAGATTCATCTAATTAATCTACAAGTTTACACGTCTTTGTAACATAGGAGGAAACTGGAGCAGCGGTAGAGTTGCTGCCTTACAGCGCTTTCAACGCCAGAGAGCCGGGTTCGATCCTGACTACGGGTGCTGTCTGTACGGAGTTTGTACGTTCTCCCCGTGACCCGGTTTTCTCCCACACTCCAACAACGTGCAGGTCTGTAGGTTAATTGGCTTGGTATAAATGTAAATTGTCCCTAGCGTGTACAGGATAGTGTTAATGTGCGGGGATCGCTGGTTGGCATGGACTCGGTGGGCCGAAGGGCCTGTTTCGGCACTGTATCTCTAGACTAAACTAAACTAAATTAAATTAAATTAAACTAAACACCCAGTCTATCTCTGTAGCTGAAACTCTCAAATCCAGGAAGCATTTTGGTAAATCTGCTCTGCATCCTCTCCGAAGCCTCCACACCTATCCTGCAATGGGGGTGACCAGAACTGCATGTTGGTTGCAATGAGGTCCCCCTCAACCTTCTAAACTCAAACGGGCAAAGGCCGAGTGCTGTCAAACGCTCATCTATATGTTAACATTATACGGTCCACCTCTCATGGAGGTATCTAGGGGGGCAAGTTGGCACCAGCCCTTGGTTGGACCACATTCGGTTAAGTGAGTTGTCTTTTTCCTAGCGAGAGTGTGTGTGTTCTGTAATGAGTTAACATAGTTACAGGTCGCAAGCTCGTAACTGCATTGATGGATTTGCAAGCAAATTAGACAACTAGTGGAGCAGAAGAAGATATTACTAGGGCAAGATTGGCAGGTATTAATTTATCTTCATAATTCACTGGTGACTGAACTGTCGACAAAAATAACGTTATACATATTACATTTATATTTATATATATATATATATATAAGAAGGAACTAGCGGGTGCATCTGTGGAGCGAAGGAAATAGGCACGTTTCGGGCGGAAACCCTTCTTCAGTCTCGGAGTTGCCTATTTCCCTCGCTCCATAGATGCTGCTGCACCCGCTGAGTTTCTCCAGCATTTTTGTCTACCTTATATATAATGTTCACCCAGAGGCCTCCCTACAAAGTGTCCCTTTGCTCCGCCCTGTCCTATGACGGAAACAAAGGTTTCTTGCAAGTCTTCTTCTTTTTCGTGTGGCGTGCACAGCCTAAAGTTGTTCGACAACTTGTTCTATTTGATGGTACACAAAAATGCTGGAGAAACTCAGCGGGTGCAGCAGCATCTATGGAGTGAAGGAAATGGGTAACGTTTCAGACATCAGTCTGAAGAAGGGTTTCGGCCCGAAACGTTACCCATTTCCTTTGCTCCATGGATGCTGCTGCACCCGCTGAGTTTCTCCAGCATTTTTGTGTACCTTCGATTTTCCAACATCTGCAGGTCCTTCTTGAAACAAATTGTTCTATTTGATCTTCCGTTTGTGCACGTCGAGTTGATTGCATTAGTCGAAACAGGGCGGAGTACGCGAAGGTTGCAATCTTCCACCCCTACTTGCAAGTGCAATCCTGTTTCAAATATTGATTTGCCCCCTGTCTGGCCGGTAACCTGCACTCCCGCGGTTGTGCACAAGTCGGCGCTCTTGCCTCTCCGCTGGCAACAGACCAGCGGCTCTGAAACCATTGAACACGCTGGGTTCCTTCCTTTGCCTTTAATCCCGTTTAAAAAAATCGGCTAAAGGAAGACCCCAGATGGAAGAGGAAGGCCCTACAGAAGCCTCGGCCTCAGTTACAGCGATGGCCCAGGAAGATCCTCCAAAGAAGATTAAAGGGGGGAAAAAATGGGAAATGGAAGATCTTAAAATCTTTCTGGCTGCTGAAATGAAGACTTGTCTGGCTGCTGAAATGAAGACTTTTAGTGAGAAATTTCAAAAATCACTAGACACCTTCAAGGTAGATTTTAGAGCAGAAATGCTCGTTACAGTTCAACAAATGTTTGAAAACTGGAAGAGGACGAGGGAGGAAGAGGTCAAAGACCAGATGGAAGTGATGGAAGCCAGACTCGTTTCGGTGGAAACAAAGGCTCAAATAGAGGTGGACCCCATTCGCCAAGAACTCGATCAACACAGAATAGCGATAACCGAGCTTGAGAAATGTGCGATGACGAGTGCAGAAACAGTAAATCAGCTCCTTACTGAAAACCAACGCCTCACAAATATGGTGAGCAAATTAAATGATAAATGTATCGATCTGGAGGGGCGTCAAAGACGAAAGAACCTAAGAATTGTAGGGGTGAAGGAAGGAAGGGAGAAGGAAATGGGTACTCGGGATTTTGTGGCAGACCTACTACATACAGTCCTAAAATTGGATCACAAACCTCTACTCGGCCGAGCCCATAGAGCGCAGCGACGTCGTACTCAAGATGATGGCCATCCAAGACAAATTATTGTAAAAGTCCTACAGGATCATGAATTTGATGAGATAATGAAGAAAAGTGTTCGGAGCGGTCAACTTTTTTTTGAAGGCGAGAGATTTAGCATCTACCGAGATTACTCGACAGAGGTCTTCAAGAAAAGAATGCTGTTCAACGAGACCAAAAGAATATTGAAGAGTGTACCGGATTTGAAATACAGCCTACTCTACCCCGCAAAGCTAAGAGTCACCTACAATTCCAATGTGTTCTTTTTTACAGAGCACGAAAAAGCACTCGAATACGCCAAGGTAGTTGGTAACGTGCCTACAGACTGAAGAACCCACACCACTCCTTAGGAGCCAAGGACTAAGATGACCATCAGATCTAAAAGGACCTTTAAAATTCGTTCAAGAACTTTATAGACACTTGGAAATCGGAAATGATGGAGGACACTGGACAAAAACTGCGATTTTTCGAGGGTTTTTCCCTCTTTTCTCTCTTTTTTGTTTTAGCTCTTTTTAGGTTACTAATCATTACTATTATATGTAAATTCATATTTAACTATATAGGTAACAACTAATACTTATTAAATATCCCTATTTCCACTAAAATTATTAACATTATTAATTCTTATAAAAGTTAATACGGTATAAGATGGATAACAATGATCAATAACTAATAGTCTTTGATAAATGAAGAAAGGAATTACATAATATAGTATATAGAAAGATATGTAAGAGGTAAATCAACCTATATGATAATTATGATTGACGGGTTTCCTTTTCTTTTTTTCGCTCTATCTTTCAATTTAAAATCATTTTGCTGTCTTGAACCTTTCTGCAGGGTTACGTGTTGACACTAGTATACATGTGGGTATGCATACATATATATATATATATATACGTGTACGTAGGTAGATGTATATATATTGTGTGGGTATAAGTATGACTAGGTAAATAAGTTTGATACTCCCAAAGAAGTTGATTGAATGTTAAATATAATTTCCCTTTTTTTTTTTTTTTTTTTCCTCTTCCTCGGGCACGGAGCTGGGAATTTTCTCATTTTACAAAGGCTACGGAAGTCTTTAGAATTCTAGCCACGTTAGTGTGGCTATCACTAACTACACTAATTGTAGATGTAGTTCTTTTTTCTTCACCCTACACTAACCAACCCTATCACTTTTCTTTCTTTAAATACTTCTTTAACTCAAGGTTTGAATGGAAAAACAAGACCAAGGCAAGGAGATATGATCGGAAGAATGATGTATTTGAATTTAAATTCATCTATCTGAGGTTTGGGAGCAGGGTCAGGTTCTATGTGTTGTCCCTTCTACCCGATTATAGACCACCACAAAAGCAATATGCAAGATGCTAACATGACAAGAAGGGGTCAGGGAATAACATTTTGTAGTTGGAATGTCAAGGGAATCAATGAACCAATTAAGAGAAGTAAAGTTTTGGCACACCTAAATCAAATCAAAACAGATATAATATTTCTTCAAGAGACACATCTTAAAAAGGAATCACAACACAGACTTAAAGCTAAGTGGATCGCTGAATCATATCATTCTTCTTTTTCCCACAAGTCAAGAGGAGTAGCAATAGTAATTCGTAAAGGAATTCCTTTTGCGACCTCCTCAATAATAGTGGATATGGATGGCAGATATATTATAGTGGTTGGAGAGTTAAATGGTGAAAAAGTGATCCTTCTAAATGTTTATGGGCCTAACTTCGATAACCCCACTTTTTTTAACAAAACATTTAATAAAATTCCTGAATTTGCACAATACAAATTAATAATTGGAGGAGACTTCAATTGCACATTAGACCCATACTTAGATAGATCAGCAAGGCAAAAAAAATCAACATCCAACTCAAGTGTTTTTTTAAATTCATTTATTAATACCACTAATATTAAGGATATCTGGAGAATAGAAAACCCAACCGGACGGGAATATTCATTTTATTCACCAGTACACAAAACATACTCAAGAATAGATTACTTTTTAGTTGACTCTACGTTTATTCCATTTACTTATAATTCAAAATATCATAACATTATAATCTCAGATCACGCACCGGTAACATTCATGATTAAATTAAATGGAATGTCCGAGAAACAAACATATTGGAGACTTAACCCGCAAATCTTGAACGAAAGATCATGCCAGGAATATATTATTAAACAAATTCAAATATTTTTTGAGGTAAATGACAACCCTGACACACCTGCTTCTCTTATGTGGGAGACGTTCAAAGCGTATGTTCGAGGTACATTAATCTCTGCCCAAGCATTTTATAATAAAGAAAACAGGATTAAACAAAAAGCACTGGAAAGTGAAATTAAGCAACTAGATACAGAAAACGCGAGAACGCCATCTACGTTAAAACATAATAAAATTGCTGCACTGAAATATAAATTAAATAAAATGTACTCAGAACAAGTAATAAAACTTTATCAAAAAACCAAACAATTACAGTTTGAATTTGGAGACAAACCACAAAAATTATTAGCACGCCAGCTGCGAAAAATGGAAGGGGAAAAAATAATTCATAAAATTAGAACAGAGACAGGAGAATTATTAAAAATGCCCAAGGATATAAATGATAGATTTCTACAATACTATCATAACCTTTATTCAACTAAAACTGTAGCACAATCAGAAGGAATAGCAGATTTTTTAATAAAATGTAATTTAAAAGGTTTAGATTCAAAGGATAGAGAATTATTAGAAAGGGAAATTACGATAAAGGATATTGAGGAGTCTATTGGCTCTCTTAAAAATGGTAAGGCAGTAGGGCCAGATGGTCTAGGTTCAGAATTTTACAAGAAATTTCATGATTTGCTGTGCCCACGCTTGCAAAGACTATATGATTATATCTACACCCAACAGAAACTCCCAGATACCTTAAATGAATCTATAATAACGCTTATTCCTAAAGCTGATAAAGATCCGGAAGATCCGGGATCATACAGAGCAATTGCACTTCTGAATACAGACCAGAAAATACTAACTAAAATACTAGCACGTAGATTAAGTACAGTGATGAATAAATTAATACACCCTGACCAAACAGGCTTTATTCAGAAACGGTATTCATATTATAACCTAAGAAGATTATTTAATATTATATATACCAAGAGAATTATTAATGAAGATTTAGCAATAATCTCACTTGACGCTGAAAAAAAGCATTTGATCAGGTCGAATGGCCTTATTTATTTTCGGTGATGGAAAAAAATGCAGCTAGGGGAGAAATTTTGCACATGGATAAAACTGCTATACACAAATCCTACGTCCAGAATACTTACCAACCAAAGACTGTCATCTAAATTCAGTCTATCTAGAGGGTGTAGACAAGGATGCCCGTTATCTCCATTACTATTTGCACTTGCAATTGAGCCACTTGCAGAAAGAATTAGGGGGCATCCGGAAATATATGGGTATAACAGTAAAGACACAGTGAATAAAATTTCTCTATATGCAGATGACGTATTAATTTACATCACAAAACCAGAAATTAGTATCCCAAACCTATTAAAACTAATAAACCAATTCGGTGCACTTTCAGGATACAGAATAAATTGGAATAAAAGTGAAATTATGCCAATAAGGGAACATAATAAACAGATAATACAACAATTCCCATTTAAAGTAGTGAATGAAAAATTTAAATATCTAGGTATCTATGTAACTAAGATATATACATCATTATTTAAAGCAAATTTCCCCCCATTATTGAATAAATTACATAAGAATATCCAATACTGGAAAACATTACCTATTTCAATGGTTGGTAAAATTAATGCCATAAAAATGATTTTTTTACCGCAAATATTATACCTTTTTCAGACGATTCCGATATACCTGGCAAAAAACTTCTTTAAAAAATTGGACTCTATTGTTAATGATTTTATCTGGGATTATAAGAATCATAGGATAAGCAAAAGACACCTGTGTAAATCAAAAAATAATGGAGGCTTGGTTTTACCTAACTTTTTGTTTTATTACTGGGCAGTTAATATTAAAAATATGAACTTCTGGTTGGGAGAAATAGACCAGCAACCAGACTGGTCAAAACTGGAAAGGGAAGACTGTATGCCTTATGATATTGGTTCGATATTATTTGCTACGTCTAAATTAAACAAGAAAATTTATAAGGAAAACCCTATAATATTTAGTGCTATAAAAATTTGGAAACAATTAAAAAAGACATTAAAATTAGATAACTTATCTCTTTTTCTTCCAATTGTGAATAACTCATTGTTTAAGCCTTCATGTTTAGACGGGGGTTTTACACAATGGAAGAATAATGGAATTAAAAATATAGGACACCTTTACAAAGAAGGCTCTTTTTTGACATTTCAGGAGTTGCAACAGATTTATGGACTTCGAGGAAATGATTATTTCAGATATCTTCAACTCAGAGATTATGTTAAATCGAATTCTAAAAATTTTCGAAATAGAAACCCAGAGATTCTTGATGAATGTTGGAATAAGCATCCTAATACAGAAAAATTAATATCTTATATATATAATATCTTATTAGATAGTGACATTCCTTTGACGGACTTACACAGACAAGCATGGGAAAAAGAATTAAACCAGGTAATAACGAAAGACACTTGGGAAGAAAGTCTACAACACATACATCAATGTTCACTAAACGCGAGACATTCTCTAATACAATTTAAAGTAATACATAGGTTACACTACGCCAAAACAAAATTACATAAAATTTTTCAACATATCTCACCTATATGTGATAAATGTCAACATTTAGAAGCTACATTATCGCACATGTTTACAAACTGTACAAAAATTAAAAAATTTTGGGTAAATATTTTTAGTATAATATCCAAAGTAATCAACACACAACTGGAACCAAACTCAAAATTAATAATATTCGGAATATTAGAATCAAATCAAACACTTAGAATAACACAAAGAAACTTTATCGATTACAGTTTAATAACAGGAAAAAAATTAATCCTAAAATTTTGGAAAGGCCCTACGGCCCCCACAATCAAAATGTGGATTATAGAAATGACGGAGACCTTAAACATGGAAAGAATCAGATTTTCCCTGTTGGATAAACAGGAATTATTCGTTGGAACATGGTCTCCTTTTATTGATTATTTAAAGGGTCAGAATAGTTCAGCACAGGAACCTGACTAGCACCCGGACTAAAGATTGGATGAAATGCTATACTTTGAAATGTACGAACATATCTCGAATGATGTTTTTAAACTTTAACAAATTTTTCCATTCTTCTTCAACTACCTCTTTCACTCCTTTCCCTTTTTTAGATAAAAAAATATTTAACAAAAAAAAACAATAAAAAAAAAAAAAAAAAAAAAAAAAAAAAAAAAAAAAAAAAAAAAAAAATAATCCCGTTTCACAACAGGAGGACCACGTTATTCCTCTATTACACCCGGAGATTTATAACCTTACGCTCAGGAGACGCTGCTCTCGTTTCCTCGGGAAGTTGTACCCGGGGTGTCACTTGAAGAGTCTTGCAAACATACAGGAGGGCAGCGTGAATAGTAACAATATCAACACTCATTGCAAATAATTCGATGCATCTGGTCAAGGGGGGAGGAGGGTGTGTGTGTTAAAAAAACAGAATTAGCGGGTCAAACTGCAGACATTTAGATAGTCAAGATGATAAAATACTCGTTAAGATACTGGTTAAGAAATTCTATCAAAATTCATCAACAAAAAAATACGCCTCAGTCATTTACTGAAACATAAACATGGGGCACACGTTTAAAAAAAATAATATTATTATATGGCGAGAATGATAATGAATGCAGGTGTAGTACTCTGGTTTATTTTAACACGTGGTTTCTTGTTTTTTATTTCTATCAATAGAGGGGATCTCATTGAACCATATAAGATTGTTAAGGGCTTGGACACGCTAGAGGCAGGAAACATGTTCCCGATGTTGGGGGAGTCCAGAACCAGGGGCCACACAGTTTAAGAATAAGGGGTAAGCCATTTAGAACGGAGACGAGGAAACGCTTTTTCTCACAGAGAGTGGCGAGTCTGTGGAATTCTCTGCCTCAGAGAGCGGTGGAGGCAGGTTCTCTGGATGCTTTCAAGAGAGAGCTAGATAGGGCTCTTAAAAATAGCGGAGTCAGGGGAATATGGGGAGAAGGCAGGAACTGATTGGGGATGATCAGCCATGATCACATTGTATGGCGGTGCTGGCTCGAAGGGCCGAATGGCCTACTCCTGCACCTATTGTCTATTGTCTAACCTCTGAGGCAGAGAATTCCACAGACTCACAACTCTCTGTGTGAAAAAGACACATCGTATTCAACGCATCTGTGCAGGAAGGAACTGCAGATGCTGGTTTACGCCGAAGATATACATACATAGTTGGAGTAACTCAGCATCTCTGGATAGAATAGGCGAAGAAGGGTCTCGACCCGAAACGTCACCCATTCCTTCTCTCCGGAGATGCTACCCGGCCCGCTAAGTTACACCAGCATTTCGTGTCTATCTTTGATTTAATTTGGAATTGTACGCAGGGCTGGTGTGACTGGTTTTAAAACGCGTACGAATTTTCGCCTGAAACTTCGGCTCGAGTTTTGCCCCGGCATGTTTTTTTTTGCACTGTGAATGCAATTTAATAAATAACGAAATTCAAACTGCACTGGAAGCACGGGGAACTGCAGGTGCTGGAATCTTAAACAAAACACAAAGTGCCCGAGGAATTTGGCGAAGTCAGGCCGTATCCGTGGAGGGTTTGTATGAATTCCCTCCACAGACGCTGCCTGACCCACGGAGTTCCTCGACACTTCATCAGTTCATAGGTGGTAGGAACAGAATTAGGCCATTCGGCCCATCAAGTCTACTCCGCCATTCAATCGTGGCTGATCTATCTTTCCCACTTAACCCCATTCACGTGCCTTCTCCCCAAAACCCCTGACACCCGTACTAATCAGAATCTATCAATATCAGCCTTAAATGTTTCAATTGACCTGGGCTGCACAGGCTTATGTGGCGATGAATTCCACAGATTCACCACCCTCTTACTAAAGAAATTCCTCCTCTTCTCCTTCCTAAAGGAACGTCCTTTTATTCTGAGGCTATGATCTCTGGTCCTAGACTCTCCCACTAGTGGAAACATCTTCTCCACGTCCATTCTATCCAAGCCTTTCACTATTTTTGCCTCGCTTCAAACTGCACCATTCTGCTGTATGTCTTAACAATTGTATTGAAGCCATTATCTAAACAGGTTTAGGTGCACAAAGTCCAGCCAAGTTTATTCGTTTTTCACACAGACTGAACAATTCCAAATATTATGTCGAAACAAGGAACTGCAGATGATGGTTTACCAAAGAAAGATACAAAATGCCGGAGTAACTCGGCTGCTCAGGCAGCATCCTTGGAGAACATGGGCCAGGGTGGTGTTTCGGGCCGGGACCCTTCTTCGGACTGACTGCAACATCTATCCCTTCAACTTAAACCTATCTAAGCGTCGATTCGCTGGGAGACCAATATTATCTCGACAGGACACGGAGTGTTGGAGTAACTCCGCAGGTCAGGCAGCATCTCTTGAGAACACGGATAGGTGACTGGAATTAAGGGTGCATGATGTTGGAAAGGGAGCTGAGAAGATTTACGAGGTTGTTGCCAGGACTCGAGGCACCCGAGTAATGGGGACGTTGAGCATGGCTGGGGCTCTATTTCTTGGAGCACAGGAGGATGACGGGGTGACCTTATAGAGGTGTACAAAAGGAGACGGATAGTGTGACTGGTTTAAAAACGCGTACGGACCTTATAGAGGTGAATAGTGGAGAGGGATAGATCGTAGAAACATAGAAATTAGGTGCAGGAGTAGAGGCCATTCCGCCTTTCGAGCCTGCACCGCCATTCAATATGATCATGGCTGATCATCCAACTCAGTATCCCGTACCTGCCTTCTCTCCACACCCTCTGATCCCCTTAGCCACAAGGGCCACATCTAACTCCCTCTTAAATATAGCCAATGAACTGGCCTCGACTACCCTCTGCGGCAGAGAGTTCCAGAGATTCACCACTCTCTGTGTGAAAAAAGTTCTTCTCATCTCGGTTTTAAAGGATCTCCCCCCCCATCCTCAAGCTGTGACCCCCTGTCCTGGACTTCCCCAACATCGGGAGCAATCTTCCTGCATCTAGCCTGTCCAACCCCCTAAGAATTTGGTAAGTTTCCATAAGATCCCCTCTCATAATAGTCTGCTTTCCCGTTTTTGCCACCAAAATGGATAACCTCACAATAGGAACCTGAGGAGCAATGTTTTCATATAGAGGGTTGTGGGTATAGACTATAAACAATAGGTGCAGGAGGAGGCCATTCGTCCCTTCGAGCCAGCACCGCAATTCAAAGTGATCATGGCTGATCATCCCCAATCAGTACCTCGGGTTGACAAACAGTGTATCTTTCCCAAAGTTGGAGAATCGAGAACCAGAGGAGAGGTTTTGTAGATGGTTGAGGTAGATGAGGCTGGGGGGGGGGGGGGGGGACTATCGCAACGTTTAAGAAACATTTAGACAGGTACATTGAAATGACACGTTTGGAGGGATGTGGACCAAACGCAGGCAGGTGGGACTAGTGTAGATGGGACAGTGTGGGCAAGTTGGGCCGAAGGGCCCTTTTGTCTCCGCACTGTATCACTGTATGGCTACGTGAGAAGAAGGGTCTCGACCAGAAACGCCACCTATCCATGTTCTCCAGTGATGATGCCTGACCTGCCGAGTTGTGTCCTTGTACGCAGTAACTAACATCTGCAGTTCATCGTTTTGTTTTGACCTCGCGAAATCCGCAGGATCGGATCTCCGGCGTCTGCGTTTGGGGCAACGTACATTTTTGGGCTCGAATTTAATAAAACGCGTTGCAGCTTTTTCAATGCTAATAGTGCGAAGACTTTGCCTCCATCACAGTGAGGATGTGCTTGGTGAACTCACTGTGGTGGATGTTTAATTTGTGTTTATTGTATATTTTGTTATTATTGATTCTGTATATGACTGCAGGCAACATAATTTCGTTCAGACCGAAAGGTCTGCATGACAATAAAGGATCTATCTATCTATCTATCTATCTATCTATCTATCTATCTATCTATCTATCTATCTATCTATCTATGTGTTGTCGCGGCCGCAGGTATAAGGGAGAGAGAGGTTGCTTGCGGGAGGAGGTGCAACAGTTTAACTTGCATGTACTGCGGGAAGCCTGTGAGCGCCACGCTTGTCTGTAGCATTTTCGCTTTGACGTAGGGAGAAGGCATAGAGAGAGAGAGAGGGGATGGAGAGGGGAAGAGACAGACGAGTATTTACAGGCTCATAGCTACACTCTGGATTTCTGGAACACGGACGGGTTTAATCTCAGCACTTGTTGGGAAACCGCACCGCCCTCTCGGCCGCGCCGTGGGCTGAACTTTCGCCGCCGATTCATTTCCCCCCCTCTCTAATCGGCTCTTTGCACCATTAAGAGAAAGCGTCGGGACCGGATTCTTCCCAGCGAACCGGAAAGTTTTTTTTTTAGGAGAGGGTAAAAAATTCCTCTCCCACCCCCCTCCCCTCCCCCTCACTCCTCCAAAGTCAGGGGAAGTGGGGAGGTCAGAAGAGTTTTTGTTTTGTTGTTGGCCAGAGTGCATCTTGCGATGGGGACTTTGCGGGACCTGCAATACGCCTTGCAGGAGAAGATCGAGGAGTTGAGGCAACGGGACGCCCTGATCGACGAGCTCGAGTTGGAACTGGACCAGAAGGACGACCTGATCCAGAGGTTGCAGAACGAGTTGGACAAGTACCGCTCCGTGGTCAAGCCGGCCGGGAAACCGGCGCCGGGCCAAGCCCAGAGGTGCCCCCAGGAGCAGCAGCGGACCAAGCGGCAGGCCATCTCGGCCGAGCCCACCGCCTTCGACATCCAGGATTTGAACCACGTTATCCTCCCCTTCTACCAGAAGAGCCCACAGTAAGCATCGACTAACCTCTGCGATTCACCGCGACCCCTCTCCCTCCCACCTCACACCACATCTGTATCCACCGCTGCCCACGTCCTTCACGGTCACCCCCCCCCAACTTGTCTGAAGAAGGGTCTCGACCAGAAACGCCAGCCATTCCTTCTCTCCAGATGTGCTGCCCGTCCCGCTGAGTGAGTTACTCCAGCATGTTGTGTCTTATCAACCACATCACATCTGTATCGACCACTTCCCTCCCGCCCGGTCACCCAGAGGTGGCTGAAGAAGGGTCCAGACCCGAAAGGGTCGCCGCCTATTCCTGTCCTCGGGAGATAAGACACAAAAAGCTGGAGTAACTCGGCGGGTCAGGCAGCATCTGTGGAGAAAAGGAATAGGCGATGCTTCGAGCGCAGAGTCCTTCTTCAGACAGAGTCAGGGGAAAGGGAAACGAGAGATATGGACGGTGATATAGAGAGATATTAGAACAAATGAATGGTAGAATGCAAAAAAAAGTAACGATGATAAAGGAAACAGGCCATTGTTAGCTGTGGGTGAGGTGAAAACGCGTTACAGACAATGAAATTCAACGGGACTGAGTTACTCCTGTCTTTGTTTGTACCTATCTTGTGCTTCTAAAAAGCCAGTTGTGTTATGGCACGGATCGTAGAGATATTTGGGAGATGTTTCCAAGTGTCACTCTTAGTTGTGTCCCAGCTTGATCTGAATGTGTAGGAAGGAACTGCAGATGCTGGTTTACACCCAAGACAGACACAAACATTGCTGTAGTAACTCAGCGGGACGGGCAGCATCTGCGGAGAGAGGTTTCTCTGGGTGACGTTTCGGGTCGAGTCCCTTCTTCTGAGGGAAGCTGCCCAAGCGATTTATATGAGATGCTGTTCCTCCAATACTGTCTGGCTGGTCTGCTGAGTCCCCCCCCCCCCCGGGCGTAGCGAACTGCAGATGCAGGAACCTTGAGCCAAACACAGAGTGCTGGAGGAACTCAGCGGGTCAGGCAGCATCTGTGAAGGGATATGAACAGGTGATGTTTCTGGTCGTGACCCTTCTTCGGCGTCCGAAAAGCTACTTGTTGTTTATTCCCCTCCACGGATGTTGCCTGAGTCGTTGAGTTTTTGTGTCATGGAGTGATACAGTGTGGGAACAGGCCCTTCGGCCCAACTTGCCCACACCGGCCAACATGTCCCAGCTACTCTAGTCCCACCTGCCTGCATTTGCCCCAGATCCCTCTAAACTTGTCCTATCCTGTCTAAGTGTTTCTCAAACGTAGCGTTAGTCCCCCAACACGTTGCCTTTCACTCACAGAGTTAATGGACTATGCCTCTTCCTGACCCGCCGAGTTACTCCAGCACTTTGTGTCTACCTTCGGGTGTAAACCAGCACCTGCAGTTCCTTCCTCCACACTAATCCTCGTGTAATTGCGGCGTCGCGGTCTCAGTTAGAACGGTTATCAAACAAACCAAGCTGTGTAGCAATTTTTCTTCGTGTTAGACAGAGTCCAGTTCATTGAATCTTTTCGCTGAACAAGTCCGCAGATATTAACAAACAGGGCTACTATGTCAGGGACTGGAGGGTCTGGGAAGGAAGTTACACGGAGCTGAGGGTGTATGTGGGTCTCTCACTGCGAATGCCAGACTAGGTAGATCGTTTGAGCGGCTGGGAAACCAACCCAGCAAACCCCAGCCGCCGGCCCAGTGACACGGAGGAGGCACAACGAGTACTGGCGGGGCGAGTGTGAGTGTGAGTGTGTGCTGGGATGCCGTGTGGGTAACTCGGTGAGGAAGTGTGAGAGGGAAGGGTGTGAGTGTGTGAATACACCCACTGTATGTGCGTGGTTTGTGTGTGTAATCCATATGCGTGTGTGTGTGTGTGAGAGGGAGAGAGCGATCCATGTGTGTGACTGTGTGTATGTGAGTGATCCATGTGTGCATATGTGTGCATGTGTGTGAGAGAGTGAGTGATCCAAATGTATGTGTCGTGTGTGATCTGTCTGTATGTATGTGTGTGTGTGCATATGTGTGTATGTGTGTGTGTGTGTGTATGTGTGTGAGAGAGAATGATCATATGTATGTGTATGTGTGCATATGTATGTGTGTGTGTGTGCATGTGTATATGTATGTGTGTGTGTGTGTGTGTGTATATGTATGTGTGTGTGTGCATATGTGTGTGTGTATGTATATGTGTGTGTGTGTGTGTATATGTGTGTGTGTGCATATGTGTGTGTGTGTGTATATGTGTGTGTGTGTATATGTGTGTGTGTGTGTGTGTGTGTATGTGTGTGTGTGTATATATTGTGTGTGTATGAGTGAGTGGTCTATGTATGTGTATCTGTGAGAGAGGGAGATCCGTGTGTGTGTGTGTGTGTGTGTGTGTGTGTGTGTGTGTGTGTGTGATCAAGTGTGAGGATCCACTGCAAAGCTGTGAACGGGTGATCTAGATTGTGGATCCACTATAACTTCTGACTAAAGAAGTTAATCTTCCTCACCTCCTTTCTAAAAGAGTGCCCTTTAATGGAGAGGATGAATTTCTCTAGCCACAGGACGGCGAATCTGTGGAACTCATTGCCACAGACGGCGGTGCAGGCCAAGACATTGGGTATTTCTAAGGCAGAGATTGATAGGTTCTTAATTAGGAAGGGCGTCAAAGGTTCCGGGGAGAAGGCAGGAGGATGGGGTTGAGAGGGAAAGATAGATCGGGCATCATTTGAATGGCGGAGTAGACTCGATGGGCCGAATGGCCTAATTCTGCTCCTATGTCTTCTGGTCTTCTGGAAATGGAATGGGCTGGATCTCACTCAAGACGTGGAGATTGATGAATTGCAAATGCTGTTTTACAAAATAAAGGGACACAAAGTGCTGGAGTAACTCAGCGGGTCAGGCGGCATCCCTGGAGTACCGGGACAGGTGACAGTTCGGGTCGAGAGCCTTCTTCAGACTGATTTATTGGTAGATTAGCTGTGGAAAGGATGGGGAAGCTCTACGTGGTAATGGCTGCACTGTGGAGAGATACCAGTAAACCTGGGTAAGAAATTTGACAGTTGCAATTGATAGTTTATTAGAAGAAGCGCTTGGTTTAGATTGGCTTTTTTTTTATTGCCGGGCTGTTGATCTGAGGCGGCAATTTAAACAATCCTGGAACAGATCTACAGTATAAGGAATAAATAAGAACTGTAATTGTGAAGCAGCAGCAATGGACTGAAAAGCTCGAGACTTATTCTCTTCCTTCACTTACACTTTACTTTAGAGATACAGCCTGGAAACAGGCCCTTCAGCCCACCGAGTCCATGCCAACCAGCGATCACCCCGTACACTGAAGGGCCTGTCCAACTTAGGAGACCTAAACAGCAACCTCTGGTGACCTTGCCCGCCACCCAAGGTTTCCATGAGGTCACCGGAGGTTTTGGTCACTCTCCCTAATGGTCGAAAGTTGTTTCCGCGGTGGTCGAGGCTTCATCTAGGTTGCTGCTATTTTTTCATCATGATTAAAACCGGCCTCGACTAAACATAGTTTGCCGTTTTAAAAATCAATAATTTTTTAGTCGCTGGTCTAGTCGAAGCCGGTTTTCTTCATAGTCGAGGAAGGTTTTCAACATATGCGTGGGAGGTGGTAGGCGGTTGCAGGTCACCTTGACCTTGGTTTTTTTTGGGTGGCGCGCAAGGTCACCAGAGGTTGCTGCTTAGGTCTCCTAAGTGGGACAGGCCCTTAACTACCCTACGCACGTTGCACAATTTACACAAGCTAATTAACCTACAAATCCGTGTAGGAAGGAACTGCAGGTGTGGGTTTACGCCAAAGATGGAATAAAATGCTGGAGTGACTTACCAGGACAGGCAGCATCTCTGGAGAGAAGACATGGGCAACGTTTCGTGTCGAGACCCTTCTTCAGGCTGAAGTCAGGGGAGAGGGGGATGCAGTGTCAGTAAGTGTCAGGTGTGAGAACGAGACAAAGAGGACCGAGGTCAAGGAAAACGTAGACATGTCACCCATCCTTGTGTAGGAAGGAACCGCAGGTGCTGGTTAGTAAATTGCAGCTCAAAAACTGTCCATTTTCGATGTTTTTAACGGGTGGGAAAGTGCGTGTTTTCCCATCCACTAACATGTACCGGATGTATAGCATGTCCTCCACTTGAGATTTTCGGTCACGTGGGTGCGGATCTATGCCCCAGTGACCTTTCGTGAAATCACCCTATTCCTTTTATCCAGAGATGCTGCCAGACCTGCTGAGTTACTCCAGATTTATTTTCTATTTTCAGTTTAAACCAGCATCTGCAATTTCCGGGTGAACGGGTGATGACTGGTCGGCGCGGACATTTTTCCACACTGCGTCTGTAAAGTTAAAATTCAAACTGTACCCAAACATGTGAATTGTCTAGTGTAACGCTTCAATGTTGTGTGGAACTTCTCAACTAAAGATGTCCCTGCAGCATATGATGCATTTAGCGGCTTCAATAGCGTGGTACTAATTGTAATATCCCCGGGTAAGTGGATTATTGCAGAGAACAGAGGATAAATTGGAATTATGTCGATAGATTAAATGGAGGAGATAATTTCCTCTCGTTATCTGAAGAGGATGTGTTTTGTGAACTTACAGGGCAGTTGGCAGTCTCTAATCCTGTCGAAACAGGGAACTGCAAATGCTGCTTTACACATATCCTTTTTACATTATCACCGTTGAGATACTCCATCTGGAGAAAGAGACACGAATACCTGGGATATGAGGCGGAACCTTTAATTCTTGGATTCCCCCAGTCTGAAGAAGGGTCTCGACCCAAAACGTCACCTAAGGGAAAACTTTTTCACCCAGTGAGTTGTGAATCTGTGGAATTCTCTGCTGCAGAAGGCACTGGATGCTTTCAAGAGAGGGTTAGATAGAGCTCTTAAAGATTGCGGAGTCAGGGGATATGGTGAGAAGGCAGGAACGGGGTACTGATTGTGGATGATCACCTATGATCACAGTGCTGTCTCGAAGGGCCGAATGGCCTACTCCTGCACCTATTATCTATTGTCTATTGTCTATTCCTTCTCTCCAGCGATGCTGCCTGGCCCGCTGAGTTAGTCCAGCTTTTTGTATCTATCTTCGGTTTAAACCAGCATCTGCAATGCCTTCCTACGAAGGTGGATCATTTACACGGGCTAACTGCTCAGTGGTAGAGATTGTATGATTTAGTCACAAGTACTGCAGATGCTTGAATCTTGTGTAGAACACAAACTGCTGGAGTACCTCAGCGAGTCAGGCAGCATCCTTCGAGAACGTGGGTGGGTGGCATTTCATGTTGGGATCCCTCTTTGGACAGATCCTGTTGATTAGCCAACAATTTTATGGACTGCATTAATCACAGTATGATTCTTTAAAACTCTGGGCATCTACCTGATCTATTTCTCTCATGATCTTATACACCTCTATAAGATCACCTCCACCTCCTGCGCTCCAAGGAATAGGGTCCCAGCCTGCTCGACCTTTCCCTGGCAACATTCTCATACATTTCTCTGCACTCTTTCCAGCTAGACAACATCTTTCCTGCAACACGGTGCACAGAACTGGACATAATACCCTAAACGTGACCTCACCAATGTCTTATACAACTGCAACATGACCTCCCAAGTTCTATACTCAATACTCTCTACTGACCAAGACCAATGTGTCAAAAGCCTTTTTGACCACCCTATCTACCTGTGACTCCAACTTCAAGGAACCATGCACATGCACTCCTAGATCCCTCTGCTCTACAACACTCCCCAGAGCCCTGCCATTCACTGTGTTGCTCCTGCCCATGTTAGACTTCCCAAAATGCAACACCTCACATTTCTCTGCATTAAATTCCATCAACCATTCCTCAGCCCACCTGGCCAATCGATCAAGATCCTGCTGCAATTTTTCACAACCATGTTCACTATCTGCAAAACCACCCACTTTTGTATCATCTATCCGTGTGTGGGAGGAAAACGGAGCATCCCGGAGAAAACCCACTCGGTCACAAATTAGAACGTACAAACTCCATACAGACAGCACTCGTGGTCAGGATGGAACCCGGGTCTCCGGCGCGGTAAGGCAGCAACTCTACTGTTGCACCACTGTGCCGCCCATAGTCCCTTCCATATTTTTTAACTTCTCAGCAAATTATTTTGAACTCAAAACCATTGCTGGTCTGTCAAATATGCCATTGTCTTTTTTTCTATATTATGTAGAATTATCTTGTTACTGTATATTAGCGTGGGTAGAGTAATTTCAGGTCATTCCAATGTAAGATGATAACATTCCACATCTTTATTACCTTTGTTTAGGTCCCAAACAACCATCTTATTGAAGTTGTGACCCATTGAATTTATAATAGGATGTAGGGTATACATCACTAGCTCTTAAATATTGAACACTTTTCACTAACTGCTTAGACATAGAGTAACAGAATGATACTCATGGTTCTTTTTTTTTTTCACACAGAGAGTGGTGAATCTCTGGAACTCTCTGCCACAGAGGGTAGTTGAGGCCAGTTCATTGGCTATATTTAAGAGGGAGTTAGATGTGGCCCTTGTGGCTAAGGGGATCAGAGGGTATGGAGAGAAGGCAGGTACGGGATACTGAGTTGGATGATCAGCCATGATCATATTGAATGGCGGTGCAGGCTCGAAGGGCCGAATGGCCTACTCTTGCACCTAATTTCTATGTTTCTATACAGTGTGGAAACAGGCCCTTCGGCCCAACCTGCCAATGTGTCCCAGCTACACTAGTCCCACCTGCTCGCGTTTGGTCTATATCCCTCCAAACCTGTCCTATCCAGGTACCTGTCCGGCTGTTTCTTAAATGTTGGGATAGTCCCTGCCTCAACTATCTCCTCTGGCAGCTTGTTCCATACACCCGCCACCCTTTGTGTGAAAAAGCTACTCCTCGGTTTCCTATTAAATCTTTTCCCCTTCACCTTAAACCTACAATATGTCTGGTCCTAGATTTACCTGCTCTGGGCAAGAGACTCTGTGCGTCTACCCGATCTATTCCTCTCATGATTATATACACCTCAATAAGATCACCCCACATCCTCCTACTCAACCTCTGATCACTTGTTATTGTAACCTATCCCTTTTTTCAAGAGATACCTGATTCTCCGAGTTACTCCAGCTTTTTGTGTCTCTAGTCGGTGTAAACCAATATCTGCAGTTCCTTCCTACATGTATCAAAATTAAATCAGTCTAATACGGCATATATGGGTAGAAAAATCCCACAGAATATTCGTTAAAATATATAAGGTTACCAAACCTGCTTAGATTATTATGTCGCTATGAAATATAAGAATATCATATTAGAAAATGGTGCCCCACATGTTTGTGCTTCGTAAAAGTTTGTGACTCTCTGTCTGAAGGAGGGTCTCGACCCCAAACATCACCAATTCCTTTTCTCCAGAGATGCTGCCTGATCTGCTGAGTTACTCTAGCATTGTGCTTATCTACTTTGTAGGAGAAATGTTCCCCATGTTGGAGGAGTCCAGAATCCATGGGTCACAGTTTAAGAATAAGGAGTCATTTAGGATTGAGACAAAGAAAATCTTTTTCACCCAGAGAGTTGTGATTCTGTGGAATTCTCTGCCACAGAAGGCAGTGGAGGCCCATTCACTGGATGTTTTCAAGAGAGAGTTAGATATAGCTCTTTGGGCTAAAGGAATCAAGGGATGTGGGTAAAAAGCAGGAACGGGGTACTAATTTTGGGCGGTAGACAAAAATGCAGCGGGTGAGGCAGCATCCATGGAGCGAATGAAATAGGCAATGTTTCGGGCTGAAACCCTTCTTCAGACAGAAGAAGGGTTTCGGCCCGAAACGTTGCCTATTTCCTTCGCTCTATAGATGCTGCCTCACCCGCTGAGTTTCTCCAGCATTTTTATCTACCTATGATTTTCCAGCATCTGCAGTTTCTTCTTAAACATACTAATTTTGGACGATCAGCCATGATCATATTGAATGGTGGTGCTGGCTCGAAGGGCTGAATGGCCTACTCCTGCACGTATTTTTCTATGTTTCTATGTTTCCATGGTTTTATATACCTGGAAAAGGATGTAATGACAAGGAACTGCAGATTGCAGTCCAAGTGACACCAATAAACTTCTTAGGTTTAAATGTTTTAAAACCAGAATCTATCAAACTCACACCAGGCTTCAGAGGCATATGGCAGGACAATTTCCTTGAAGGTTTTATTTGAAGACCAAGATCGTCATTATCCCGAAAAATCGGCTTTGATCACAGAAAATGTTGAATTCCAAATTAACCTTGCTTAAGAAATGACAGAGCCAAGGCGATATTTATTTTGTTTTAATCTTTGGGAACCAGTATTTCACTTCTAGTGCAACATTAGTTTAGTTCAGTTTTACAGATACAGCGCGGAAACAGCCCCTTCAGCCCACCGAGTCTGCACAGACCAGCGATTCCTACACATTAACACTACCCTACACACACCAGGGACCATTTACATTGAAACCAAGCCAATGAACCTACAAACCTATACCATATAACCATATAACAATTACAGCACGGAAACAGGCCATCTCGGCCCTACAAGTCCATGCCGAACAAATTTTTTTCCCCTTAGTCCCACCTGCCTGCACTCGTACCATAACCCTCCATTCCCTTCTCATCCATATGCCTATCCAATTTATTTTTAAATGATACCAATGAACCTGCCTCCACCACTTCCACTGGGAGCTCATTCCACACCGCCACCACTCTCTGCGTAAAGAAGTTCCCCCTCATATTACCCCTAAACTTCTGTCCCTTAATTCTGAAGTCATGTCCTCTTTGGAGTGTGGGAGGAAACCGAAGATCTCGGAGAAAACCCACGCGGTCACGGAGAGAAGGTCCAAACTCCATACAGACGGCAACCGTAGTCAGGGTCGAACCCGAGTCTCTGGTGCTGTAAAGCAGCAACTCTACCGCTGCGCCACCGTGCCGCGTTTAAAGTTTAGTCTAGTTTTAGAGATGCAGCATGGAAACAGGAAACCGTCTGAGGAAGGGTCTCGATCTGACATGTCACCCATTCCTTCTCTTCAGCGGGACTGCCCGTCCAGCTGAGTTACTCCAACTATCTATGGAAACAGGCTCTTCGGCCCACAGAATCCATGCTGACCATTGTTCACCTGTTCACACTGTTTTATATTATCCAATTTTTCGTAACTCCCTACACATGAGGAACAATTTCCAGAGGCCAATGAACCTATAAACCCAAATGTTCTTCCGCTGTTTAGTTTAGTTTAGCTTGGAGATATAGACCTAACGTCCCACCAAGTCCGTGCCGACCAGCGATCGCCCGCACACTGGTTCAACCCTGCACACTAGGAACAATTTACAGAAGCCAATTAAGCTCCAAGCCTGCGCGTCTTTGAAGTGTGGGAAGAAACTGGAGGATTTGGAGAAAACCCATGTGGTCACAGGGAGAACGTGCACACACTTGGTAGTCAGGATGGAACACGGGTCTCGGGTGCAGTAAAGGGCCTGTCCCACTTTCATGACCTAATTCACGACCTCTGCCGAGTTTGCCCTTGACTCACACTCGCAGCATGGTCGTCACGATGTCGTAGGAGGTCGTAGGAGGTTGTAGGTAGGTCGTAGCAGGTCGTGATGCTAGTCGTAGGTACTCGTGGCATCAAGCAGGTCGGGCCATTTTTCTAGCCTGATGAAAAATGTCCACGAGTAAAAAAAGGTGGTGAATTAGGTCGTGAAAGTGGGACAGGCCCTTAAGGCAGCAACTCTATCACATTGCTGCCCCTGCCACTGCTTTGAAGACTTCGGAAGGAAATTGTATCCTGAGGATCTAAACTTGGCTTCTTTCATGAGGGGGCGCCATCTTGGGCCACGGCTGCTAGCCAGTCTTTTTCACTCTTTTCTTTAATTTTTAGTGAGTTTCAGTGTTTGATTTTAGGAGGTCTAGACTGTTTTATGTGGTGGGAGGGGGGGGGGGGGGGGGGGGGGGGGGGGGGGGGGGGGGGGAACTACTTTCTAGGTCCCTACCTGGTCGGAGAGGCAGCTTTTCTCCGGGCTGCACCGTCGACCCGTCCTCGCGGCCTACCAGCGGGCCTGGAGCGGCGTTTTCCCGAGCACCTCGGCTTCGGCAGCGGCACAGCGCTGGATCGCTATCGCGGAGCGGAGCGTGCGATGCCTTGCCTGGGTCGCTGCGCTGGAGCTCCGGTGAGCTGAGACCGCCGATAAAACCATCGCGGAGCTGTGAGTGTGCGGAGCGGCCAGCTGCGGGCGGCGGCGCTGACTTCAACATCGGGAGCCTGGGATTTCTCGATGAGATCGCCAGTGGTGGAGCTCCAACCGTCGCGGCCTTGTCGGCTTCGGAAGCCGCGGTCTCCGGTAAGGAAGCGGCCGTTCCAGGTGTCCCTAGCCGCTGTGAGGACTCTCCCGACGCCGGAGCACCATCTCCCGGCGAGAACGGCCTGGAACATCGGGCCTCCGTAGAGGCAACTGTGGAGGCCTCAATTGGCCCGACTATGGGTGAACTGGGGATGGGGACTGGACATTGTGCCTTCCCCCATAATGGTACAGGGCTAGATGCAGGAAGATTGTTCCCGATGTTGGGGAAGTCCAGGACAAGGGGTCACAGCTTAAGGATAAGGGGGAAATCCTTTAAAACCGAGATGAGAAGAACTTTTTTCACACAGATGGTGGTGAGTCTCTGGAACTCTCTGCCACAGAGGGTAGTCGAGGCCAGTTCATTGGCTATATTTAAGAGGGAGTTAGATGTGGCCCTTGTGGCTAAGGGGATCAGAGGGTATGGAGAGATACAGGATACTGAGTTGGATGATCAGCCATTCATATTGAATGGCGGTGCCTCGAAGGGCCGAATGGCCAACCACCTAATTTCTTGTTTCTATGGGGTGGGGGGATGTTTCTATGTTAAAGATCCTTATTGTTCCGTTTCCAAGATGGCTGCCGGAAGGGAGAGTGAACGCTGGCGCGATTAGCTGCCGCTGCTCTCTCTTTGAATTGTGTTTTTGAATTGTGTATTGTTGATGTCTTTACTATTTTATTTTTTTTTGTCGTTATTTTTTGTTTTGTTTCATTCTGCTTACATGTTTTGTATTCTGTTTACTAAATTTTGTAAGGTGTCCTTGAGAGTCTTGAAAGGCGCCCATAAATAACATTTATTATTAATATTATTATTATTATTTCATTTTCGGCATTCGCCGATGGGATTTCAAGTTGTGCATTCCAAAAATACGCCATGCTGCTTCTTCCAGCATCTATCTTCAGGCATCATCCTCGACCAATAACTGTGTGGATGGACTGAAAACCTGAGACTGGTCATTAGCTCCATCCATGCTGTTATTCATGAAGCTATACATTCGGTATCATGCCAGGAGAGGCTTCATTAATCTGCCCACATACACAACGATCGATAAACACTACCGGAATGTAATTGACAAGAATTCCCAGGTTGTTAAAAATATTGGGTGGAAGTGGTGCTGCATCAAAAAAGTTACAAGAGTATGGTCATACTTTTATCAATGACTCAGTCTTTGTAGTTGGTGTGAAAAATGAAAGTGGAATCAACAAACCACTCAGAAATGAAACACAGTGGGACAGCACGGTGGCGCAGCGGTAGAGTTGTTGTCTCACAGCGCCAGAGTCCTGGGTATGATCATGTGTACAGGTGCTGTCTGTACGGAGTTTGTACGTTCTCCCTGCGACTGCGTGGGTTTTCTCCGGGTGCTCTGGTTTGCTCCCACATTTCAAAGGCGTGCGGGTTTGTAAGTTAATTGTCCCTAGAGTCTAAGATAGAACTAGTGTATGGTTGATCGTTGGGTGACTAAAGGGGCTGTTTCCACACTGTATCACCCTACGAAACTAAACTGCATCAGTTCCGTAGACGAGTCCAATGTCCTCATTGGGATAGAAGTGAATCAAACAGCAACCTAGCTCATTGAAGAACTGTTCAGAAGCTTGAAAACATAAGGCAAAAAGCAGCTTGTGAGTCTGGTTGCACGCGCTTTCGAGCTTTTGTACCTTCTGCCGGACGGGAGTAAGGAAAAGAAGGCATGACTGGGGTGGGACAAGTCTTTAAGTATGTATGGCTGCTTTTCCGAGGCAGCGTGAAATGTAAATGGGATCAATGGTAGAACGTCTGTTCCCTGTGTAAGAAGGACCTGCAGATGCTGGTTTACACCGAAGATAGACACAGCGGGTCGGGCAGCATCTCTGGAGAGAAGGAATGGGTGATGTTTTGACTCCCTCACCCCTGACTCTCAATCTGAAGAAGGGTCTCAACCTGAAACATCACCCATTCCTTCTCTCCAGAGGTGCTGCCTGACCCGCTGAGTTACTCCAGCATTTTGTGCCTATCGTCTGTGCTTTGTGATGGATTGGGCTGCATCTACAAGTCTGCACAGTCTTGCGGTCTTGGGCAGAGCGGTTGTCAAACCAAGCCATGTTGCAATCGGACACTATGTTTCCTGTGGTGCATATGTACAAGGTACTTAGAGTCATAGAGTGATACAGCGTGGAAGCAGGCCCTTCGGCCCAACTTGCCCACACCGGCCAACATGTCCCATCTACTCAACCCCCACCTGCCTGCATTTGGCCCATATCCCGCTAAGTATGTCCTACCCATGTAACTATCTTGTATACAGAGAGCAATGCTGAAGTACTATCTACTGCATTGATGACCCTCGGACTATCCTTGTTCAGACTTTGCTGGCTTTACCTGGCATTAACGTTATTACCTTATCATGTATCTACACACTGTTAATGGCTCGATTGTAACCATATGTTATCTTTCTGCTGACGCAGAAAGCACGCAACAAAAGCTTTTCGCTGTACCTCGGTACACGTGACAATAATCTGAACTGGATAGTTGTATAACGAACGTCGGAAGTGTTTGCAGCCACCGTGTGAGTCCGTGTTGTGAGGGGTATGTTAGCTCTGACAGGAGCTGGCAAATGATGGCATTGAGGGGGGATCTTATAGAAACTTACAAAATTCTTAAGGGGTTGGACAGGCTAGATGCAAGAAGATTATTCCCGATGTTGGGGAAATCCAGAACAAGGGGTCACAGTTTAAGGATAAGGGGGACGTCTTTTAGGACCGAGATGAGAAAATCATTTTTTACACAGTGAGTGGTGAATCTATGGAATTCTCTGCCACAGAAGGTAGTTAAGGCCAGTTCGTTGGCTATATTTAAGAGGGAGTTAGATGTGGCCCTTGTGGCTGAAGGGATCAGGGGGCATGGGGAGAAGGCAGGTACAGGATACTAAGTTGGATGATCAGCCATGATCATATTGAATGGCAGTGCAGGCTCGAAGGGCCGAATGGCCTACTCCTGCACCAATTTTCAATGTTTCTTTGTTTCTATGAATGAATGGCGAAGAGCGGACTCGATGGGCCGAATGGCCTAACTCTACTCTGATTACTTGGGAACTCAAGCCATCGGCATTCTGCGGATGTGTCCAGCTGTTAAACAGGGTGGCTGGCTTTGACTTGAAAGTTATTGAAACGTGTGGACAACATAATGTTCACACACCGCTGGGCATTACAATCAATAGACGTGCTTTAATCACCCTTCCACATCCCCACGGCCAATATTGTGACTGTTGGGTATATCCTCTAGTGTGTTTACACAGCCAAGTGGGATTACTAGGTCTAAACCTCACAGGCAGTTTGTTATCTGGTGTGTCATTAAGAAAGGCTTCCAGAAATGCTTGTGGGTAAGTCGTCGAGTGATGTTTTGCTTATTTAGTTTAGTTTAGAGAGACACAGCGCGGAAACAGGCCCTTCAGCCCACCGAGTCCGCGCCGGCCAGCGATCGCCCCGTACACTAACACTATCCTACACACACTCGGGACAATTTATAATTTTACCGAAGCCAATTAACCTACAAACCCGCACGTCTTTGAGATGTGGGAGGAAACCGGAGCACCAGGAGAAAACCCACGCGATCACGGGGAGAACGTACAAACGTTGTTCAGCTGGCACCCGTAGTTGGGATCGAACCTGGGTCCCTGGCGCTGGGAGGTAGCAACTCTACCGCCCCACCACCCTGTCATTTATCTTGAGAAGGAATAATAGATATCAAATAATATAAATGTTAGTACCTGAAAGCTTTGAATATCATTAAAGGCAGATATAAGTGAACACCTTTCCACAATACAATGTCGTGGTTTCTGGTATCCTAGCAACCACAGCTGATCATGCACATCTCTTCACTGTTTACCGCATGCAGTGCACACCTTCACTAGCACCATGAGTTCCATGAGTCCACAAGTTCACAAGTTATAGGAGTAGAATTAGACCATTCGGCCCATCGAGTCCCCTCCGCCATTCTATCACGGCTGATCTCTGCCTCCTAATCCCATTTTCCTGCCTTCTCCCCATAACCCTTGACACCCGTTCTAATCAAGAATTTGTCTTTCTCTGCCCTAAAAAATATCGACTGACTTGGCCTCTACAGCCCACTGTGGCAATGAGTTCCACAGATTAACTGCCCTCTGACTAAAGAAGTTCCTCCTCACCTCCTTTCTGAAAGAGCGCCCTTTAATTCTGAGGCTATGATCTCTGGTGCTAGACTCTCCCACCAGTGGAAACATCCTCTCCACATCCACTCTATCTATGTCTTTCATTATTCTGTAAGTTTCAATGAGGTCCCCCCCCCTCAACCTTCTAAACTCCAGCGAGTAGAGGCCCAGTGCTGTCAAAACCCTCAACTTTAATTGCAGGTGTCAAGTGCTAACTTTTATAATAGCAGAAGCTAGTTTTTTTTTTTAATTGCAAAGGACTGTCAAGCATTGACCACTGGCTCCATTTACACTTCAAGCTCCCGTGGAAAAGCAGCTGCCATCATTAAAGACTTGTCCCACCCGGTCATTTCTTATTCCCCCTGATCCTGTCCAGCAGAATGTATTGAGGCTTGAAAGCTCGCAATACTAGGCTCAACAATTATGGGCATCCACTGTGGCGCAGCGGTAGAGTTGCTGCCTCGCAGCGCTTGCAGCGCCGGAGACCCGGGTTCGATACCGACTATGGGTGCTGTCTCTGCGGAGCGTGTATGTTCTCCCCGTGACCGCGTGAGTTTTCTCCGACATGTTTGGTTTTCCCCCACACTGCAAAGACGTACAGGTTTGTCGGTTAATTGGCTTGGGTTTGTACACTTGGTATAAGTGTAAATTGTCCCTGGTGTTGGCTTGTGTTAATGTGCGGGGATCGCTGGTCGGTGCGGACACGGTGGGCCGAAGGGCCTGTTTCTGCCCTGTATCTCTAAACTAAATTAAACTAAACTAAACAACTTCTTCCCCTCTGAATAGTCCGAGCAGAAGCCAGGCACTGTTTAAATCATCTCAATCCTATTGAGGACATTGGACTTGTCTAAGGAACTGATGTGCTACAAGGCACTACAATGATGAGAACTATATTAAGCACTCTGTGTCTTCTCCTTTGCTCTAGCCGTTGTATTTGAGTCTGAACTGATTCTATCCGTGGTTCGATCTGTGGCATGCATTGCAGCAGAAGGCTGTGGAGCCCGTTGATGAATATTTTTAAGGCAGAGATAGATAGATTCTTGATTAGTAAAGGTGTCAGGGGTGATGGGGAGAAGACAGGAGAATGGAGTTGAAAGTGAAAGATATCTCAGCCATGATAGAATGGCGGAGAAGACTTGATGGGCCGAATGGCTTAATTCTGCTTGGACATGAACTATCAAGGTATGGTGTATCTGATTTTTTTGGATTTTTTATCGGGTGCTGTCTGCTTGGAGTTTGCACGTTCTCCCTGGGATCTGGTGGGTTCTTTCCTGGTGCTCCAGTTTCCTCCCATATCTCAAAGATGTAGGGGCCTGTTGGCTAGTTTTCCCCTGGTGTGTCGGGAGAGGATGGGAAAGTGGGATAGCATAGAACTAGTGTGAATGGGTAATTGGGGGACAGCATGGACAAAGTGGGCTGAAGGGCCTGTTTCCATGCGGTAGCACAATCCAATCACTCCATGAAGCTCTGTGTTCTTACCACATCAACGAAATGACCCCCTCATTTAATTATCCCCAGAACTTGATGTAGAAATAAATTAATTTGTAAAAATTGGGCAGCATAGTGATGCAGGGGTAGAGTTGCTGCCTTACAGCGCTTGTAGCGTCTGAGACCCGGGTTCAATCCCGACTACGGGTGCCGTCTGCACCGATTTTATACGTTCTCCCCGTGACCTGCGTGGGTTTTCTCCGAGATCTTCGGTTACCTCCCCCACTCCAAAGACGAACAGGTTTGTAGGTAAATTGTCTTGGTAAATGTAAAAATTGTCCCTAGTGTGTGTAGGAGAGTGTTAATGTGCAGGGATCGCTGGTCGGCGCGGACTCGGTAGGCTGAAGGGCCTGTTTCCGCACTGTATTTCCAAACTAAATAAACTAAACCTTGAAGAAGGGTCTCGACCCGAAACGCTACCCATTCCTTCTCTCCAGAGATGCTGCCTGTCCCGCTGAGTTACTCCAGCATTTTGTGTCTATCTTCGATTTAAACCAACATCTGCAGTTCTTTCCTACACAAACTAAACACTAGTTTTATCTTGTTTAAGAGGGAACTGCAGATGCTGGAGAATCGAAGGTTACACAGAAAAGCTGGAGAAACTCAGCGGGTGCAGCAGCATCTATGGAGCGAAGGAAATAGGCAACGTTTCGGGCCGAAACCCTTCTTCAGACTGATCGGGGGTGGGGGTGGGTGGGGACAAGAAAGGGAAAAGGAGGAGTAGCCAGAAGGCTGGAGGGTGGGAGGAGACAGCAGGGGAGCTGAGGAAGGGGAGGAGACAGCAAGGACTAACAGAATTGGGAGAATTCGATGTTCATGCCCCGGGGGTGTAGACTGCCCAAACGGAATATGAGGTGCTGTTCCTCCAATTTCCGGTGCTGCTCGCTGTGGCCATGGAGGAGACCCAGGACAGAGAGGTCGGAGGCGGAGTGGGAGGGGGAGTTGAAGTGCTGAGCCACTGGGAGGTCAGCTTGGTTATTGCGGACCGAGCGGAGGTGTTCGGCGAAACGATCGCCCAACCTCCGCTTGGTCTCACCGATATAGACTAGTTTTATCTTGAACATTAATTCGTAGAGTGGCAACATTTGAAGGGGATGTGCGGGGAAAGTTGTTACACAGAGGGTGGTGGGTGCCGGGAACCAGCTGCCAAGGGTGGTGGTTGAGGCAGGTATGATAGTGACATTGAAGAGACTTTTGGATAGACATTAGGATATGGAGGGATATGGATTATGGCAGGGAGGTAAGAGTTGGTCTTGGCATCATGTTCAGTGTTCAACACAGACATTGTGGGCTGAAGACCCTGTTCTCGTGCTGTACTGTTCAATGTGCTATGTTCTAATATTCACACAATTTGTTTAGTAAAACGCAAAGCGATCCAATCACTTATTGCTACGCAAACAATGCAGGAGCAGCGGTAGAGTTGCTGCCTCGCAGCACCAGAGACCCGGGTTCGATCTCGACTACGGGTGTTGTCTGTACGGAGTTTGTGCGTTCTCCCCGTGGCCTGTGTGGGTTTTCCCCGGGTGCTCCAGTTTCCTCCCACACTCCAAAGACGGACAGGTTTGTAGCTTAATTGGCTGTGGTAAAAGCTTGTAAATTGTCCCTGGTGTGCGTCGGGTAGCGTACGGGCATCGCTAGTCGGCGGGGACTCGGTAGCCCGAAGGGCCTGATTCTGCGCTGTGTCTCCGAACTAAACTAAAATTTTAAGCTTTCTGCTTTTAATAAAACCAGATGGGGAAAAAAAAATAAAAAAAATCCACCAGCCATTAAAGGGTTAATAAGCCTGTTTGGAGAATACGTTTGTTTTCCTGCACTAGGCTGGAACCACTGTGGTTCCTTCCCTTTTATGGAGATTTGGCACGAGAGTGCAATCGAAAATATGCCGATATAAAATTCTACTGAAAAAAGCGAAAACCAATAAAAGAAATGCCCAGATTGTACGGTCCAGTGAGATAACCAACAAACCAGGTGAATATAACACGATTTGTCAAGTTTGTCAAGGCTACGTTTAGAAAATATGTCAGAGAAATCGACCAAATGATGTTAAACTTGAAAATAGTTCACAAGTTATAGACAATAGACGATAGATGCAGGAGTAGGCCATTCGGCCCTTACCGCCATTCAATGCGATCATGGCTGATCATCTCCAATCAGTACCCCGAAACTGCCTTCTACTCATTTATAGGTGCATAAGTGATAGGAGCAGAATTAGGCCATTCGGTCCATCAAGTCTACTACGCCATTCAATCATGCTTGATCTATCTCTTCCTCCTAACCCCATTCTCCTGCCTTCTCCCCATAATCCCTGACACCTGTACTAATCAAGAATCCTGATCCCTGACACCTGTACTAATCAAGAAGTCCATTAATTCTGAGGCTATGGCCTCTGGTCCTGGACTCTCCCACTAGTGGAAACATTCTGTCCGCATCCACTCTATCCAGGCCTTTCACTATTCGGTAAGCTTCAATGAGGTTGCCCCTCATCTTTCTGAACTCAAGCTTGTAGGGATACCAAAGCAGGATTTTTTTATGTCTAATATGTTATGACCCAAGGGTGCTGTTGAAGTTTACTATTGAGGACTAAATTCTGTTGTGGTTTGCAGTGCTGGGATTCAAATCTGTTCATTCACTTAGAGTCACAGAGTCATAGAGTCAAATACAGCATAGAAATTGGCCATTCAGCCCAACCTGTCCTTGCCGACTAAGATGCCCCATCTACACTAGACCCACCTCCGTGGATTGTCACCTTGTCGTGGTGGAGAAGCTCGTGTGGTCCTGAGATCCTGAGAGCGATGCCGTCTGGAGCTATGCTCCTGGCAGGGCCACCCATGGCAGTAAGGTTTAGGGGGAGGTCCCTGACAAAGAGCAATCCAACCAAGACCTCAACGGTAGAACAGGCGGAGGACGATGGCTGACTTTAGTGGAGCGTCACAATGGCTGGGAAGGCGGATGAAGGCTGCAGCAGAAAAGGGTCTCCGGTCGTCTTGGAATCCATGCCACTGGAGTGCCTATCCAAGCGTATGTAAACATAGTACACTGTAAATAATATGATAAACGAGAGAGAATTTTTTTTTTTAGTTTGAATATTATATATAAATATATATATACACACACATACTCAAAATACAAACATTAACCGTGCAATAATAATAATAATAATAGTCTATTATAGTTCAGAGCTTATTTGAGGTTGTCATGTTTAATAGCCTGATGGCTGTTGGGAAGAAGCTGTTCCTGAACCTGGGACCTTCTTCAGACTGAGAGTCAGGGGTGAGGGAAACGTGAGACACAGTGTAAATGGTGATGCAGAGGGATATACAGTGGCTTGCAAAAGTTTTCATACCCCTTGAACTTTTCCACATTTTGTCACGTTACAACCACAAACGTAAATGTATTTTATTGGGATTTTATGTGATAGACCAACACAAAGTGGTGCATATATAAAAAAACCTGCTCCATATACCTCCTTTAAACTTTGCTCCTCTAGTATCTGATATTTCCATCCCGAGAAAAAAAGGGCTCTGATGGTCTATATCTCTCATACCTCTATCAAAACTCCCCATCAACCTCCGGCATTACTGGGAAAACATTCCAAGTCTGTCCAACCTCTCCTTGTGGCTAGCACCCCCTAATCCAGGCATTGTTCCAGTAAGCCTCCTCTGCACCCTCTCCAAAGCTTCCACATCTTTCTTGTCATGGGGAACTGCATGCAATACTCCCTGGCTGCAGCGGCTCACCGGCAGTCCAGATTGTTTGTGTTTTTTTGTGTTGTTTATTTTGTTTCGGTTAGTCTAGTTTTTAGTTTGTGTTTTGGGGGGGGGGGGTTGAAACGGGGTTTGCAACGGGGTTTGCGACCTTTTTGTCGTATTCCCCTTCTCTGCCTCCGTCTGCGCTGAGGCCTAATGGAGCTGATGACCTCGAGGCTCCGTAGGCAGAGCTCGCTCCCGTGTGAGGGCGGTCCGGCTCAGGGCTGGAAGAGGTTGGGACGCTCCCGTGAGGGTGGCCAGCCCGAGGGTGGAACGAGGCTCCCGTCGGAGCGGCCGAGCTCGGGGAGGTGCGGTGCTCGCAGCCCGAGGGAGGTTCGGCGCCCATGTCGGGGCGGCCTGGCCCGAGGGAGAAGCGACGCCCAAGTCGGGGCGGCCCGGTCCGGGGGAGGTTCGGCGCCCATGTCGGGGCGGTCCAGCCCGAGGCTGAAGACGGTGCGGTACTCACGTGAGGGTGGCTGGGACGGTGTTCTGGCGGCGGTGGCCTGAGTCCGGGGTTCGGCCGCGGGCCAGCAGCTGCTTCTGCAGGACTGGTGGGCGGCAGCTTCAACCACCCCGGGCCGCGGTGTTTGAGCCGCGGGACAGATTTATAACATCGCCCGGTGGGTATCAGCCTCAGCGCAGAGGGAGAAGAGGAGGGAAGAGACTGCAAACCTAAGACTTTTGCCTCCATCACAGTGAGGAGATGCTGGGTGGACTGACTGTGGTGGATGTTAATATGTGTTTATTGTTGTTTTTATTGTATTATACGTGTGACTGCTGCAATTTCGTTCAGATCTCGGTCTGAATGACAATAAAGGCTATCTAATCTAATCTAAAAAATGCCGCCGAGCCAAAGTCCTGCAATGCTGCAATATAACTTCCTGACTCCTCCGCGCAATTCCCCAACCAGAGAAGGCAAGCATATCATATGCCGCACCTGGAGTATTGTGTGCATTTATGGTATCCAAATTTGAGGAAGGACATGCTTGCTATTGAGGGAGTGCAGCGTAGGTTTACCAGGTTAATTCCCAGGATGGCGGGACTGTCATACGATGAAATAATGGAGCCACTGGGCTTGTATACACAGCAATTTAGAAGGATGAGATGGGATCTAATTGAAATATATAAGATTATTAAGGGATTGGACACACCAGAGGCAGGAAACATGATCCCGATGTTGGTGGAGTCCAGAACCAGGGGCCACAGTTTAAGAATAAGGGGTAGGCCATTTAGAACGGAGATGAGTAAAAACATTTTCACCCAGAGTGTTGTGAATCTGTGGAATTCTCTGCCTCAGAAGGCAGTGGAGGCCGATTCTCTGGATGCTTTCAGGAGAGAGTTAGATAGAGCTCTATATTCACAAATGTTCAATTAATGTAAGACATAATCTAATTCAATTTAAAATTGTACATAGATTATATTGTTCAAAAACAAGATTGAACAAATTTTATCCAAATATATTCGCCACTTGTGATAAATGTCTAGCCCAAAAGGCAACTATAACACACTCCTTAGTTTCCTGCATAAAACTTTATAGATTTTGGAATGATATTTTTGAAATATTTACAAAATTATTCAAGACAAGAATGGAACCCAATACTGAAATGATTATATTTGGCGTAATGGAAGATGGGAATAAATTGAACACATCTCAAAATCTATTCCTTAACTATGGTTTAATAATAGCAAAACAATTAATACTTAAATTTTGGAAGGGTACATCAATACCTACGCTTAAAATGTGGATTGCAAGTATGTTGGACACCGCTCATCTTGAGGAAATGCGATTCCTCCTAATGGATAAATCAGACCAATTCATAACGAGTTGGTCTCCATTCGTCGTTTTTTTGGAATCATATGGTGCAACACAATTGTAAAAGAACTGTTTCAGGACTGGACGAGGGTTGGTCAAGATTATAAATAATGATCTCCTTTTCTTTTTTCTTTTATTTTCTTTTCTCTATTTTCTCTCTCAACTTCATTTACTCGTTTTCTTTCTTCACACACTATATATTTCACATCTTTCTATCCTTTACTATCCAACTTCTTTTTCTTATTCTAATCTTTTTTCAATGTAACAAAAAAAAAAAAAAAAAGTTGTACATAAAATGTATTATGAAAATATATATTAGGCACTTTGGTGCCATATGACTGTACTGACTTCTAATAAAATAAAAAGGGAAAAAAAAAAGATAGAGCTCTTAAAGATAGCGGAGTCAAGGGATATGGGAAGAAGGCAGGAACGGGGTGCTGAATGTGGATGATCAGCCATGATCACAGTGAATGGCGGCGCTGGCTCGAACGGCCGAATGGCCTACTCCTGCACCTATTGTCTCTATTGCCTTCTTTACCACTCTACCTACTTGTGTGGCCACTTTCAGTGATCGCTGGACCAACAGCCCAATCAACGCTGTTAAAGGTCACGGCGTTCATTGATATTTTCCCCGTACATTTGACCTCACAAAATGCACCGCCACACACACGCCCGGACGGAACTCCATCTGCCATTTCTCCGCCCATTTCCGTCGCTGATCTATATCCCGCTGTATACTTTGACAGCCTCCCTTACTGTTCATAACAAAGACGTGAGATAAATGCATGAGGGGAAAAAGCACATTGGCAGCTAGAGTAGCTAATTTGACAACAAAGCTGAAAAAGTATTATTTTAAAGAGTTGTGCGTGAAGCAATATCCTTGCAACAGTACGGGTGTTGGCAAAAAACAAACACTGCTTCCAAAGAAGGCTTGAACAAATTTGACATTTATTTACATAGGGAGGCCAAGGAATGCAACAAACAACAGTGACTTTAAAATAAAATCCCCCATCTGTTCAGACGGAGAAGGGTAAAAGAGAACATTGTCGGTTGGCTGTACGAGGTTTGAAACGCAAGGTTCCACACGGATGGAGAGGTTATATTTGCTTTCTTCATAAGCTCATAACTAGTACGAGCAGAATTAGGCCATTCGGCCCATCAAGTCCACTCCGCCATCCATCCATTCATGGCTGATCTATCTCTCCCTCCTAACCTCATTCTCCTGCCATCTGCCCATAACCCCTGACACACGCACTAATCAAGAATCTATCTACCTTAAAAATATCCACAGATGTGGCCTCTACAGCCTTCTGTGGCAAAGAATTCCACAGATTCACCACCATCTGACTAAAGAAATTTCTCCTCATCTCCTCCCTTCCTAAAAGAACGTCCTTTAATTCTGATCTGTATCTGTGCACCGTGGATGGCTACATTGTCTTTCCGCTGACTGGTTAGCACACAAGAGTCAAGAGTCAAGTCAAGAGAGTTTTATTGTCATGTGTCCCAGATAGGACGATGAAATTCTTGCTTGCTGCAGCACAACAGAATATGTAAACATAATACAGAACAGGAGATAAAAGTTCAGTGTGTCTATATACCATAGACCATATATATATATATACACAATAAATAAACAGATAAAGTGCAATAGGCTGTTATTGTTCAGAGTTTGTTTGATGGTGAATTTAATAGAAACATAGAAATTAGGTGCAGTAGGCCATTCGGCCCTTCGAGCCTGCACCGCCATTCAATATGATCATGGCTGATCATCCAACTCAGTATCCCGTACCTGCCTTCTCTCCATACCCCTGATCCCCTTAGCCACAAGGGCCACATCTAACTCCCTCTTAAATATAGCCAATGAACTGGCCTCAACTACCCTCTGTGGCAGAGAGTTCCAGAGATTCACCACTCTCTGTGTGAAAAAAAGTTCTTCTCATCTCGGTTTTAAAGGATTTCCCCCTTATCCTTAAGCTGTGACCCCTTGTCCTGGACTTCCCTAACATCGGGAACAATCTTCCTGCATCTAGCCTGTCCAACCCCTTAACCCCTAATAGCCTGATGGCTGTGGGGAAGCAGCTGTTCCTGAACCTGGATGTTCCAGATTTCAGGCTCCTGTACCTTCTTCCCGATGGCAACGGAGAGATGAGTGTGTGGCCAGGATGAAAGCACACAAGACAATAATGTAAACTAAGCTAGCAGTTAATTGTTGATTGATAAATGGAATTAGGGTTGGTTCCGATACAATTAAAGGCGGCACGCTGGCACAGCTGGTAGAGCCGCTGCATTAACTTGGCCTCCACAGCCTTCAGTGGCAAAGAATTCCACAGATTCGCCACCCTCTGGCTAAAGAAATCCCTCCTCATCTCCTTCCTAAAGGAACGTCCTTTAATTCTGAGGCTGTGGCCTCTGGCCCTAGACTCTCCCACTGGTGGAAACATCCTCTACGCATCCGCTCTATCCAGGCCTTTCACACTTTGACTTTGATGAAGGTGGAAATTGCGAGAAACAGTGCTAACTGAGGGAGCAATGTCAAAAAACACAGCAGCAGGATCAGCTGCGATGTGTGTCTGAAAAGGTAATGGTTTGAAACCATCAGAATCAGAATCAATTTATTGGCCAAGTATGCACACAAACAAAGAATTTAAACTTGATGCTTTGCTCGCACATGGGAAAAACACAATATGCCGCAGACAATAAGCATAGAAACTAGGTGCAGGAGCAGGCCATTCGGCCCCTTCGAGCCAGCACTGCCATTCAATATGATCATGGATGATCATCCAGAATCAGTGTCCAGTTCCTGCTTTCTCCCCATATCCATTGATTCCGTTAGCCCGAAGAGCTAAATCTAACTCTCTCTTGAAAACATCCAGAGAATTCCACAGATTCACAACTCTCGGGGTGAAAAACAACATTGTAATTTTAAAAAAAAGTAAAAGTAAAGTCCAAGTGTAAAAAGGAGAGGCTTGGCCGTGTAGATATCTAAAATGGACTTGGAGAGTTCATGAGAGTTTGGCTTACGGCCCAGACTGTGTTGATGCAGTGTGGTTGTTAACTCAATGTGTGTTAATGTGCGGGGATCGCTAGTCGGCGCGGGCCCGGTGTTTCCGCGCTGTATCTCTAAACTAAACTAAACTAAAAGTTGCTGGTTGTAATTGTGCTAAGTTACTCCAGCACTTTGTGTCTTTTTTTGTGTATAGGGCGACTCCAGCATGGTTTCATTTTCCGCTAATTATTTCTTTGCCCATTGATTTACTCATTTGTCCCTGTCCCTGTTCACGAGGCTTGGTGTCGGAACTTGCATGACTTCAGGAACCTCGGTGGAATTCTTTGTCACAGAAGGACGTGGAGGCCAAGTCACTGGATATTTTAAAGGCAGGGGTAGATCGATTCCTGATTAGTACGGGTGTCAGAGATTATGGGCAGATGGCAGAATGGGGTTAGGAGAGAGAGAGAGATAGATCAGCCATGATTGAATGGCAGAGTAGACTTGATGGGCCGAATGGCCAATCTCGGCTCCTATCACTTCTGATCTTATGACCTTATGGTTTTATGGATCCGAGTCATGGACTACCTATAGCAGGCACCTGAGAGCCCTGGAACAATATCATCAAAGATCCTTACGAAAGACTCTGAGGGTCAGCTGGGAGGACAAACGCACCAACATTGTTTCGGATGAAACCAACATGACCAGCATCACCACCACCACAATAATGCAGCACCAGCTTTGATGGACTGGCCCATGTCATCCGCATGTCCAACACACGTCTCCCTAAATAAATCCTGTAATGTCAATCGAAGGAAGGTCGGCGTGCCGTGCCCCCGGCGGGCCAAAGAAACGCTTCAAGGACAACACCAAGAACAGCCTGGGGACATTCCACATCACATCAAGCAACTGGGAACACATTGCACTGGACAGGCGCTCCTGGAGGAAATCTGTGCAGGAAGGAGCTGCACGTCACGAAACGGAACTGCGTGTGCCGTGTCGCAGAGACAGAGCGGCAGTGAGGAGAAGGAGAGAGAAGGGGGGCTCGACGACAACCATCCACCGCCAGTCTCCACTGCCCACGTTGCACCAAGGTGCGTGGATCGCAGATCGGCCTCTACAGACATCTGCAGACCCACAAATAGACGACCCTATGGAGAGGAGGCGATGCTCCCTTGAAGTTGCTTGATGAATTTTATCAAGTGACAGGCATTATATAAATATTATTGCAAAGTGTCCATTCAGTCAGTCATACTTTTACTCGTTGTTTAAAGTGCAGTTTAATTAGCCCATTCCTCCGCTCTTTCCGTACGGCATTCCGTTTCCTTCTGAAGCGTACGTCTAACTTCAAAGCTTTCGTCGAGCCTGTTTCTGCACTTACTGGCAGCGTATTCCAGGCTATTATGACTTATTGCTTTTGAAGTGTCTCTTATTTACTCCTTCTACAGTCAGCGCAAACAGTTCCCCTTGGCAGGTGGGCACAAAGTGCTGGAGTATCTCAACGGGTCAGGCAGTATTACTGGAGAACATGGATAGGTGGCGTTTCAGGTCGGGACCCTTCGTCGGACTGATTCTGGGGGGTGGGGGCAGGAAAGAAACCTCCTCTCTCATATGTTCTAGGAGCAGAATTAGGCTATTCGGCCCATCATGTCTATTCCGCCATTCATTCATGGCTGATCTATCTCTCTCTCCTAACCCCATTCTCCTGCCTTCTCCCCATAACCCCTGACACCTGTACTAATCAAGAATCTATCTATCTCTGCCTTAAACATATCTACAGCCTCTACAGCCTTCTGTGACAATGAATTCCACAGATTCACCACCCTCTAAATTCTTTATGAAGATATCTCCTTTATGAAGATATGTTCTAATCTGAGACTACGACCTCTGGTCCTAGACTCTCCCACTAGTGGAAACATCCTCCCCACATCCACTCTATCCAGGCCTTTCATTTTTTGGTAAGTTTCAATGAGGATCCCCTCATCCTTCTGAACTGCAGTGGGCACAGGTCCAGTGCCGTCAAACGCTCATCATATGTTAATCCAAATACTCTCATGTATTTTCTCCTGCCTCCTCTCTCACCCCCTTCTTCCCCCCCCCCCCCCCCCCTCTTGTCCAACACACCCTCCCCTGACACCTGGCTGATCTTACCCTGGTTTCTCTCCTCCCGCTCCTCTTATAACCATATAACAATTACAGCATGGAAACAGGCCATCTCCGCCCTTCTAGTCCCTGCCGAACACTTACTCTCACCTAGTCCCATCTACCTGCACTCAGACCATAACCCTCCATTCCTTTCCCGTCCATATAACTATCCAATTTATTTTTAAATGATAAAATCGAACCTGCCTCCACCACTTCCACTGGAAGCTCATTCCACACAGCTACCACTCTCTGAGTAAAGAAGTTCCCCCTCATGTTGCCCCTAAACTTTTGTCCCTTAATTCTCAAATCATGTCCTCTTGTATTGTTTACAAAGGATACAAAAAGAACAACTTTTTCATCCTCGAGTTTAGCGATTCACAACTCTTTATCCTTTAGGCCTCACGCCTACCCTTTCACCTCTGGCCCTTGTCCAATAATCTGCCTGTCATTTAAACCCCTCACCTGAATTCACCTATCACTGACCCTGCTCAGCCCTGCTCTGTGGGAGGGTTCTGACCTGTAACGTTACCTATCCATCTTCTCCAGAGATGCTCTTTGACCTTTTGAGTTACTCCAGCACTTTGTGTCTATCTTTGGTATAAATCAGCATCTGCAGCTCCTTCTTATTACAGGTATATCCGCTTCAACGGGATAGGTTTCGGTTCATTATTGTCTCGTGTACTGAGTGAGGTACAGTGAAAAGCTTTGTTTTGCAAGCTGTCCAAACAAATAAGATAAACGACACAGATATGCAATCAGGTCAAACTCAAGTACATCAGTAGGACAAAGTGGAAGATACAGAGTGCAGAATATAGTTCTCAGCATTGTAGTGCATCAGTTCCATGGACAAAGTCCAATGTCCACAATTGGGTAGAGGTTAATCGGACAGCTCCCGAGCTTATGGAAGGACTGTTCAGAATCCCAATAACAGGCTCGATGGGGCAGCCGCAGTTGCTGCCTTACAGACCCGGGTTCGATCATGACTACGGGGCGCTGTCCGAACGGAGTTTGTACGTTCTCCCCGTGACCTGCGTGTGTTTTCTCTCCCACACTCCAAAGACGTACAGGTTTGGAGGTTAATTGGCTGGATATGAGTGTAAATTGTCCCTAGTGTGTGTAAGATAGTGTTAGTGTGCGGGGATCGCTGGTCGGCATGGACTCGTTGGGCCTGTTTCTGCGCTGTATCTCGAAACGAAACGTAGGAGGCCGTAGGAGTCCGTGGATATATCGTAGCGGCTCGTTATGCCAGCTGTAGGTACTCGGGGCATCAGGTAAGTCGGGACGTTTTTTTCCAGCCTGATGAAAAATGTCCACGAGTAGAAAAATAGCCCCGAGTACCTACGGCTGGCATAATGAGCCGCTACGATATATCCACGGTCTCCTACAGACTCGTTACGAACATTCTGCGAGTTTGAATCAAGGGGAAAACTCGGGAGAATTTGTGAATAACTCGGGAAAGTGGGACAGGCCCTTTACTCCAGCATTATGTGTCTACATATATTCGACCACCCTATCCACGTGTGATGCCACCTTCAAGGAACTATGTACCTGCACTCCTAGATCTCTCTGCTCTACCACACTCCCCAGAGGCCTACTATTCACTGGTGTAGATCCTGCCCATGTTAGACTTTCCATAATGCAATGTTTCACATTTCTCTGTGTTAAATTCCATCAACCATGACATTGGCTGCTTTTCCAAGGCAGCGCGAAGTGTAGATGGAGTCCGTGGTGGGGAGCCTGCCCTGTGTTACGGACTGGCTACATCTAAAATTGCCGGCAATTCCTCGCGGTCTTGGGCAGAGCTGTTCCCAAACCAAGCTGTGATGCAACCCGCCAGCCTGCTTTCTATGCGACAGTATGCGATTGTGGCAATACACAATAGACAGTAGGTGCAGGAATAGGCCATTCAGCCCTTCGAGCCAGCACCACCATTCAATGTGATCATGGCTGATCATCCACAATCAGTACCCCCGTTCCTACCTTCTCCCCATATCCCCTGACTCCGCTATCTTTAAGAGCCCCATCTAGCTCTCTCTTGAAAGTATCCAGAGAACCGGCCTCCACCGCCATCTGAGGCAGAGAATTCCACAGACCCACAACTCTCTGTGTGAAAAAGTGTTTCCTCATCTCCGTTGTAAATGGCTTACCCCTTATTCTTAAACAGTGGCCCCTGGTTCTGGACTCCCCCAACATCGGGAACATGTTTCCTGCCTCCAGTGTGTCCAAACCCTTAATAATCTTATATGTTTCAATAAGATCCCCTCTCATCTTTCTAAATTCCAGAGTGTACAAGCCCAGCCGCTCCATTCTCTCAGCGTATGACAGTCCCTCCAGAAGGCATTCCGAAGAAACCTCGTGTTGTGGAAAATTATGTTAAAAAAACAATTATGTCAGTGGGAAAAAGGGAGTTTGGGAACTGAGATTATGGAAAGCTGTGACCTTCTATGTAGTGCCAATAAAACCATTGCTTCAGATTGTGGAGCGTGTGTACGCTTCGGTGATCTCGTTTCTCCGCTCCTTTAGCTTCAATGTATTTGCTCAGAAATTGCTGAGCCGTTAACTTTCCAGCCAGAAAATCACGGCATCTGGTACCTGAATGAACAAGACAGGCTAGGAAACCTAAGATGGACCCAAATTGCTGGAGTAACTTAGCGGGTCAGGCAGCATCTCTGGGGGAAAGGAATGGGTGACGTTTCGGGTCGAGACCTCGTCCTTCAGACCGAGAGCCAGGGGAAAGGGAAATGAGAGATACAGATGGTGATATAGAGAGAGATGGAACTAATGAATGAAAGAAATGCAAGAAAAGTAACGATTATAAAGGAAGCAGGCCGTTGTTTGCAGAGGGCTAGGTGAAAACGAGTGGCAGACAACGAGACTCAACAAGATGACTTTAAAGCTACTGCAACAGCGTGGGTGGGGGAGGGACGGAGAGAGTGGGGATTCAAGGGTTACTTGAATCTCTGGAACTCTCTGCCACAGAAGGTAGTTGAGGCCAGTTCATTGGCTATATTTAAGACGGAGTTAGATGTGGCCCTTGTGGCTAAAGGGATCAGGGGGTATGGAGTGAAGGCAGGTACAGGATACTGAGTTGGATGATCAGCCATGATCATATTGAATGGCGGTGCAGGCTCGAAGGCCTACTCCGGCACCTATTTTTCTATGTTTCTATGTTACAATGGTTGCATTAATTAATATTCCAGTAACAGACATTTCTTTGTCGTCATTGGTCTTTGTATTATCTTCGCTGGGTTTGCCTCTATCTGTCTCTCGGCTGGGCAAACTCTTTCTTTGCTTAAAAAGACATTCCCCTATTTGTTCTGTAAATGGATGCCATAAAGTAACTCCCCTTATCATCACTTTTATTGGCCTCAGCCTGGTTTAGAAACACTCTCTGTTTACCTTTGCTCCAGCTAGCTATGCCCAGCTATCTAAACACCTCTTTAATCTGACTACTGTCTCTTCTAATTTGACATTTATGTTGCCTTTGCTGGATTAACCTTGGCCTGGAGAGAGTGGATGTGGAGAGGATGTTTCCACTGGTGGGAGAGTCTAGGGCCAGGGGTCACAGCCTCAGAATTAAAGCACGTTCCTTTATGAAGGAGATGAGGATGAATTTCTTTAGTCGGAGGGAGGTGAATCTTGTGGAATTCCTTGCCACAGAAGTCTGTGGAGGCCAAGTCAATGATATTTTTAAATCAGAGAGAGATAGATTCTTGATTAGTACGGGTGCGAGGGGTTATGGGGAGAAGGCATGAGAATGGGATTAGGAGGGAGTGGATTGAATGGCAGAGTAGACATGATGGGCTGAATGGCCTAAATCTGCTCCTTTCACTTATGAACGTAACCACTGCACAATAATAAAGCAAGACCATGATGCAAAGTGTCGGAATAAACCAAAGATAGACACAAAGAGCTGGAGTAACTCAGCGGGACAAGCAACAACTCTGGAGAGAAGGAATGGGTGACGTTTCGGGTCGAGACCCTGCTTCAGACTGGTTAGGGATAAGGGAAATGGGAGATACAGACGATGATGTAGAGAGATAAAGAACAATGAATGAACGATACGATGATAAAGGAAACGGGCCATTGTTAGCTGTTTGTTGGGTGAAAACGAGAAGCTGGTGCTGCCGGGCCTGCTGGTTTTAGCTTGTGAATACCTTTCAGCTCTTTAGAATACCTCGTATTGAACTGTGCATGAAAACTATGCTCCGCAAAGAGTGGAATGACACATCAGCAGGGGAAAGGTTAACGTTGAGTCTTGCCAGGGGATGAATTCCCATCAGACTCCAGTCGCGAGTGGGATGTCCCATGGTTGATGCCAGGTTCCCTTTTGTTTTCCTTCATTCACAATGTGTCGAGAGGTCCAAATGCATTCCTCGCATCGCCACTTGTTTGGTGGGAGGGAGGAATTTCGAAGAGTTAAAAATAGAAAGATTTGATGTTAGTCCAAGAATTCAGACAAACTGGGTTCTCATTACCAATAAATGTGGTGATAGTTGCCATATTCAAAATGCAAACATAAAATACTCACTCCAAACACAGCCCACATATTTGTGTGGGTTGAAGATAAGTGTGGGGGGGGGGATGATTAAGAGAGACCATTCATGCTTCTTTTTGAATTGAGGTTCTGTTCTGAAAGAACACTATGAATAAATATGAACGCTAGAATAAATATGGTCATTAGTCACGTGGAAATATGGAACTGCAGATGCTGGTTTACAAAATAAAAATGCACAAGGTGATGGAGTAACTCAACTGGTCAGGCAGCATCTCAGGAGCTGAGCCCTGGAGCTTTCCTCTTCTCCCCTCTCCCATCGGGCGAAAAGATATAGAAGTGTGAAAACACACGCCTTCACAATTCAGGGACAGTTTCTTCCCAGCTGTAATCAGGCAACTGAAATATCTCACCCCAACTAGAGAGCAGTCACCACTTATACTCAAATTTTGGAAAAATGCTCCAATACCAACAATAAAAATGTGGATTTCAAACATGTTCGAAACACTACACTTGGAAGAGATGAGACTCCTCCTAGCAGGCAAAGCAGACCACTTCCAAAAGACGTGGTCTGCATTTATGGAACTATTACAAGCATAAGGTGCAATAGTAATTTAAAATATAAATGGTACCAGGATCTGGTAACGGGGGGTATAAAATAAATTAAAAAAAAACAAAAACACGGTTGGTATATCTTTTTTTGCGAGTTTTGTGTTACAATAGAGCGATTGTTTTTCCTTTTTTTTCTTTTCTTTCTAGGGTCTTATTTCCTTTCTTTACTTCCTTCTCTAACTTCCTCCCTAAGGGGCTTTCTTTTCCCAACACTTTCCTGCACCTTCACGATTCTTGCTCACTTTCCTTACTTCTTTTATTTCTATCTTTTTTAAAGCTCGAAAAACGAAGTGGTACAACATAATGTAATAAGATATATCTGATGTGTGTATTATTGTAATTTACTGTACTTCCAGTACAAATAAAATTAAAAAAAACAAAAACCCACCCAGATAGAGAACGTAAAATCTCCGTACAGAGAGCACCCGTAGCCAGGGGTGGAAAACCCGGGGGGGGGGGGGGGGCCAGTTGACACGTCCCCCCCCCATGTTTTGAGAGGTGCGGGGACATCCCCCCCAAGTTTTTGTGATCCCGATTTTAAAATCTCCGCTTTGTGCTGGATTGAGCCTCCGAAGCCTCGCGCGTGTGTGTGTGTGTGTGTGCACATGCACGCGTGGCCGCCAAAAAATTGTGTCCCCCGTCCCCTCCATGGTTTGATAGCGAGTTCCGCTCTTGCCCGTAGCCAGGATCGAACCCGGGTCTCTGGCGCTGTAAGGCAGCACCTCTGTCGCTGCGCCACCGTGCCGCTACACTACACCACACTACTGTACTGCAGTACCGTACCTAAACCGTACAGTATGTGTGTTGTTTATCTTTCTCTATGCTAGTACAGTACGGTCTCTCAGTACAGAATATGTGTTGTTTCTTAGTTTTTAGCTTAGTTCCGATTATCATCACGTGTACCGAGGTACAGTGAAAAGCTTTTGTTGCGTGCTAACCAGTCAGCATAAAGACAATACATGATTGCAATCGAGGCATTTACAGATACATGATAATGGAATAACGTTTAGTGCAAGGAAAAGCTAGCAAAGTCCAATCAAGGATAGTCCGAGAGACATCAATAGTTCTTAGTTAATAGTTCAGCACTGCTCTCTGGCTGTGGTAGGATGATTCAGTTGCCTGATAACAGCTGCAAAGAAACTGACGCTGAATTCGGTGGCGTGTGTTTTCACACTTCTATCTCTATTATCTATTATCTATCTCTATGTTAGTGCAGTACAATATCTGAGTACAGTACATGCGTTGTTTATCTGTCGCCATGATGGTACAGTAGACTCGTTTTCGTTAAAACCTCTTTATAACGGACATCAGTTACGATGTTTACGATCGGCTCCACCCCTTCAACATCTGCAGTAAGATTTAGTTTAGTTTCATTTAGAGATACAGCGTGGAAAGAGGTATCATGTTTGGCATGGACACTGTGTGCCAAACAGCCTGTACCTGCGCGGGCGGCACTGTTCAATGTTCCATGTATTGCTAATTGGCTAATTATATATAGAACTTCCGGACCTCAGAGATTCATGATCGTGCATCTGAACCACACCTGGATTTGTGATGTCTGTTCATCATATTGCACAATTTCAACCAGATGAGATCCCTATAGGAAAATGTTTTTTATCCTACTAAGCAGTAAGTGAAGAGGTAGATAGATATAGATATGCCATTTATTGTCACTATACATGTACAGTGAAACTGAAAGCTGCTCGTACTCAGTGCATACATACAATTTAGCACAAAAAAAGAAGAAACAGAAAAAACAAAAAACAGAAGGGAGATGGGGGGGGGGGGGAAATAGGTGCACAAATTCTGCGGCGCTACATACATATATACATATATACAGATGGAAGTCCGTGTTGGGCGGTGAAGTCAGTGCATGTGTGAATTTGAATTTATAGTAGATATAATTCTCGGAAAGCAACTATTCCTGAGTCTGTTTGTCCTGGATTTGATGCACCTATAGCGCCTTCCAGAGGGCAGCAGGTCGAACAGTCCAAACGCAGGATGGGAGCTGTCTTTGATGATCTTCTTTGCCCTGCTAAGGCAGCGGGAGGTGTAGATGTCCATCAGGGAGGGGAGAGGGCAGCCAATGATCCTCTGCGCTGTCCTGGTTACCCTCTGAAGCCTCTCCCTGTCTGTCTCCATCAGTCTGTCAAGAGCCAAGAATGTTTTATTGTTACATGCCCCGAAATGGAATAATAGAATCCTTATTTGCAGCGGCGCAACATATATGATGAGCGTTTGTCGGCGGGTCAGGCAGCATCTCAGGAGAAAAGACCAGAAAGACGCTACGACTCTTTGGAGAGGCTGTATGGCCGTGAGAGGTCTCCTATGGTCGTGAGAGACGTCTCCAAAGAGTTGAGGCGTCTTTCTGGTCGCCGCTGAATTTTCAACATGTTGAACATTTCGGCAACTTATCACGGGTGCTGGCAGTCGCCTGTAAAGGTCGCGTAAGTGGGACAGCCCCTTAACACAAACATCCACCACAGCATTCTTCACTGTGGTGGAAGGCAACAAAGTTCAGTCAGTCCTCCTCCTTTGTTCATCCGTGGTCGGGGCCAAAGGGGCCGCTACGGACGGCCGGATGTACAGGCCCTCTCATCGGGATGAACCAAAATTCTGACGTCGGGACGGTCGAACACACTCCGCGGCTTGGAGCGCCCGAATCGGCACCTTATGGTGACACAGTACCGGTAGAGCTGCTGTCACACAGCGCCAGAGACCCGGGTTTGATCCTGATCTTTGGTTCTGTCAATGTGGAGTTTACACCTTCTAGTTCAGTTTAGTTTATTGTCACGTGTACCGAGGTACAGCGAAAAGCTTTTTGCTGCGTGCTAACCAGTCAGTGGAAAGATTATACATGATTACAATCGAGCCGTCCACAGGATGAAGGGAATATCGTATAGTGCAAGATATAGCCCAGTAGAGTTCGATTAGAGATGGTCCGAGTGTCTCCAATGAGGTAGATGGTAGGCCAGAATCTCCCTGTGACCACGTGGGTTTCCTCTGGGTGCTCTGGTTTCCTCCCACATCCCAAAGATGTGAGGATTTGTAGGTTAATCGGCCTTAGAATGTACTGGATGTGAAGTGGGATAACAGAGAATTTGTGTATATAGGTGAAAGATGTACGGACTCGGTGGGTAAATTGAGTTAGTGTGTGAATGGGTAATCGGTTTGGCACGGTCGCAGTGGGCCAAAGGGCCTCTTTCTATGCCATATCTCTATACCAGTTACAGCAGCGCTTAACATATATTTCGCTTGGGCAGCAGTGGTATGAATATTGATTTCTCTAAATTCAAGTAACCCTGGCATTCCCTCTCTCTCTATCCCTTCCCCACAAACCAGCTTTTCGTTTTCACCCAACAAACAGGTTACAATGGCCTGTTTCCTTTACCTTAGTTACTTTTTTTGCATCTTTCATTCATTGTTCTTTATCTCTCCACATCGAAGTCTTTATCACTCACTTCCCTATTCCGTGACTTTCAAGGGTCTCGACCTGAAACGTCACCCATTCCTACTCTCCAGAGGTGCTGCCTGTCCCGCTGGGTTACTCCAGCATTTTGTGTCTATCTTCAATTTAATTTCACTGTCTCTGAGATACCTCTGGTTGGGCTGAGCCCATCCAACATGTTCTAGCCCTTATTTGCCCCGGAAAGGCAAAATGCTGGTGTAACTCAGTGGGCCAGGCAGCATCCCTGGAGAACATGGACAGGTGACATTTTGCGTTGGGATCCTTCCTCAGACTTCCTCAGATCAGGCAACTGAACCATCCTACCAGCAACAAGTGAGCAGTCCTGAGCTGCAATCTACCTCATTGGAGACCCTCGGACTATCTTTAATTGCTTTAGTTTAGTTTAGTTTTGTTAGAGATACAGTGCGGAAATAGGCCCTTCGGCCCACCGAGTCCGCGCCGACCAGCGACCCCCGCACATTAACACTATCCTGTGCAGACAGCACCCGTGCTCAGGATCGAACTCGGGTCTCTGGCGCTGCAAGGCAGCAAATCTACCGCTGTGCCACCATGCCGTCTAAGTCATTCCAAATATTTTGGCTAATATTCCTTTAGTTGATGCATCCCTCAAATACTAGAAGGGCTGTATATAGTGGATTTGGAGAGGATGTTTCCACTCGTGGGAGAGTCTAGGATCAGAATTAACGGACGTTCCTTTAGGAAGGAGATGAGGAGGAATTTCTTCAGTCAGAGGGTGGTGAATCTGTGGAATTCATTGCCGCTGAAGGCTGTGGAGGCCGCCAATGGATATTTTTATGGCGGAGATTGATCGATTCTGATTCGTACGGGATTCAGGGATTATGGAGAGAAGGCAGGAGAATGGGGTTCGGAGGGAGAGATAGATCAGCCATGATTGAATGGCGGTGTAGACTGTATGGGCCGAATGGCCTAATTCTGCGACTATCACTTATGAACATGATCTCAGAGGCTGACCCTGGTATTTGGGATCGAGAGGTTTGCTTTCCCAAAGCCACAGAGGCGGTTCGGAAGATACAAGATAACATTGTGCTTATCGAACATTACTGAATTAGCATTGGGCTAGAGATTAATGTGATTAGCACCAGGATTGTTGCACGCAATTGAGCGGAGATTCTCCGGAGATGCTGCCCGGACCTCCGAGTCATTCCAGCTATTTGCGTCCGCCTTCGAGGGAAACATTTCCTTTTGCAAATACTTCTTTCCTGCACCAAAATAACCCCTGCTATTACCGGCGTGTTGTGTGTTTACTGGATGGAGATTTGGGATAATGGTGATGCTGGGGATTTAGAAGACAGCTTTAGTGCTTATGCATTATTAATTGGTGCTGAAGTCTGTGCAATTTTGCACGATGAACCTCGACCAGGTTAACAACGTGCCTGAGATTTCCTGAATTTAATTTCGCTTGTGTTGACAGGGGCATGTTTTGATTTAGATTGGTTTAATATCATACGTTCCTGTTCTGCGTGTCGGTTCCCAGTAGTGAAACCGTCGTCTCCGTGATTTGAAACATTATCCTGTGCTTTTATTAAGTGGTGTATAGCATCCTATTGAGCACATTCCACTTTCTTAACGTATTTAGTAGGGTGGCGCAGCGGTAGAGTTGGTGCTTTACAGCGCGTGCAGCGCCGACCACCCGAGTTCGATCCCGACTACGGATGTTGCCTGTACGTAGTTTGCACGTTCTTCCCCGTGACCGCGTGGGCTTTCTCCAGAATCTTCGGTTTCCCCCCACACTCCAAAGATGTACAGGTATGTATGTAGGTTAATTGGCTTGGTGTATGTGTAAATTGTCCCTAGTGTGTGTAGTGTTAAGGTAGACAAAAGTGCTGGAGAAACTCAGCGGGTTCAGCAGCATCTATGGAGCGAAGGAAATAGACAACGTTTTAGGCCGAAACCCTTCTTCAGAGTGTTAATGTGCGGACTCTGTGGGCCGAAGGGCCTGTTTCCACACTATATCTCTAAACTAAACCACAGATGCTGGTTTAAATCAAAGACAGACCTCAAAAAGCTGGAGTAACTCAGCGGGACGGGCAGCATCTCTGGATAGAAGAAATGAGCGACGTTTCGGGTCGAGACTCTCAGGAAGGGTCTCAACCCGAAACGTCACCCATTCCTTCGCTCCAGAGATGCTGCCTGTCCCGCTGAGTTACTCCAGCTTTATGCGTCTGACTTTCGTGCATTGAATTAGGCTACATTTACTCTCACGGCAGACGATAAATAAAATCAAACCATACCTGACATGTTTCTGACCGACTTAAGCTGCTCAATTAAATTTATTCATGCAGTAGAATTATGTATAAATGTCACAAAACTCCGCAAATGTTGACGGGTCTGTGTTGCAGAAATGGATACCGGTTCCAAAAAGGTTAATCGGAACATGCAGAATTGATCATTCTTTATATATTCATTTTCGGAATCATTTCTGCCTCGTTGCACTCCACCACACAGACCACGCTACTAAGAGAATGCTCCTTGTTTCTTTAGTTTAATTTAGTTTAGTTTAGTTTAGTTTAGAGGTACAGGTAAAGGTATCTGGAATCAGGCCCTTTGTCCCACTGAGTCCGCGCCGACCAGCGATCCCCGCACATTAACACTAGCCTACACACACACTAGGGACAATTTCACATTCATGCCAAGCCAATTAGCCAACAAACTTGTACGTCTTTGGAGTGTGGGAGATAACCGAAGCACTCGGAGAAAACCCACGCAGGTGATGGGGAGAACGTTCAAACTCCGTACAGACAAGCACCCCTGGTCAGGATCGAACCCGGGGTCCCCGGCTCTGTTATGCCCCTGTCCAACTTAGGAAACCTGAACGGAAACCTCTGGAGACTTCGCGCCCCACCCAAGGTTTCCGTGCGGTACCCAGAGGTTGCAGGTAGTTGCCGGAGGTTGCAGGTAGTGGAAGCAGGTAGGGAGACTGACAAAAACCTCCGGGAACCGCACGGAAACCTTGGGTGGGGCGCAAAGTCTCCAAAGGTTTCCGTTCAGGTTTCCTAAGTGGGACAGGGGCATAAGGCAGCAACTCTTCCACTGCGCCACCGTGCTGTCCTATTCTTCTGGTTTTCACAGGAGATCGTCAATGGGGACGGCACGGTGGCGCAGCGGTAGAGTTGCTGCCTTACAGCGCTGGAGACTCGGGTTCCATCCTGACTACAGTTGCTGTCTGTGTGGAGTTTGTACGTTCTACTTGCAACCGCATGGGTTTTCTCTGGGTGCTCTGGTTCCCTCCCATATTCGAAAGATGTGTGGGATTGTAGGTGAATTGGCTTCTGTAAATTGTTCCCTGTGTGTCCAATAGAACTAGTGTATTCGTGATCGGTGGTCAGCGCGGACTCAGTGGTGAAGGGCTTGTTTCAACGCTGTATCTCTAATCTAAACTAAAGCTTGTTGTGGACATTTAGCAGTCAGTCCATCCTCTTGTTAGGGTCATTCCTTCCCATGCCTGCCTTGATTTCCTGCCTATCATTATCATCCCATCAGTGTAGAAATGATGAAACTCTATTTCTTATCATAACACATTCGAAAGATGTGCACATTTGAAGGTTAATTGGCTTGGTATAAATGTAAAATTGTCCCTGGTGTGTGTATGATAGTGTTAATGTGCGGAGATCGCTGGTCGGTGCAGACTCGGTGGGCCGAAGGGCCTGTTTCTGCGCTGTATCTCTAAAACTAAAAGCTAAATATCTTTAAAAAAACGAAAGTCTTGATGTCTGTGCAAATAGAATAACCCTGAAGGTGCTGAAGTGAAATAGCTCTTTACACTACCTTTTGGGCTGTTCAACTAAAAATGTTTTAAGAAGATGGACACAAAGTGCTGGAATATCTCAGCAGGTCAGGCAGCATCTCTGGAGAAAAAGGATGGCTGGTGTTTGGGGTCGGGATTCTTCTTCAGAATTCTTCATGTTTTGCCCAATTAATTGCTGCAGCAGGAGTCGAGGGCAATTGAGACCTTGATCTGCCATCATAGTAACATAGAAACATAGAAATTAGGTGCAGGAGTAGGCCATTCGGCCCTTCAAGCCTGCACCGCCATTCAATATGAACATGGCTGATCATCCAACTCAGTATCCCGTACCTGCCTTCTCTCCATACCCTCTGATCCCCTTAGCCACAAGGGCCACATCTAAGTCCCTCTTAAATATAGCCAATGAACTGGCCTCGACTACCCTCCGTGGCAGAGAGTTCCAGAGATTCACCACTCTCTGTGTGAAAAAAGTTCTTCTCATCTCAGTTTTAAAGGATTTCCCCCTTATCCTTAAGCTGTGACCCCTTGTCCTGGACTTCCCCAACATCGGGAGCAATCTTCCTGCATCTAGCCTGTCCAACCCCTTAAGAATTTTGTAAGGGGTAATCATGCAATCAATCACCTCAATGCAGGCATTTTAATTTAGTTTAGTTTCGAGATACAGCGCGGAACTAGGCCCGTCGGTCCACCGAGTCTGCGCCGACCAGCGATCCCCGCACACTAACACTATCCTACACATACTCGGGACAATTTACATGGTCAATTAACCTACAAGTCTGTACGTCTTTGGAGTGTGGGAGGAAACCAGAGATCCCAAAGAAAATTCCGTACAGACAGCACCCGTAGTCGGGATCGAACCCGGGTTTCAGGCGCTGTCAGGCAGTAGCTCTACTGCTGCGCTACCATGATTGAGGAAGAATGAGAGAAAAAGGTGATGTTTAATGGGTGAATTGTAGTTCAAGCAGGAACAGAAAGGCCAATAAAGTGCGGGAAGGAGAAGTAGACAAAGCAACTGGAGGAGTTCGAAAAGAAGAATCCATTGTTTCGAAGGTATAAGAATGAATGAATTAAAAAGTTGAATGAATAAGTTTATTGGCCAAGTATTCACATACAAGCAATTTGCCTCGGTGCTCTACAGTATGCACTATAGTAGAGAATAGCATTCAACATTTTAAATAGCTCCTTATTAAATAGTTTTGGAAGTTCTGGGGTCTTTCCTGTGAGCATTTTGATTGCTGAGTTTCTATCAGACCCTGGAAAAGAATTGGAACCATTAATTGCACTTGTGATCATTAATTGGGGCGGGCAAGGGGGCGCAGCGGTAGAGTTGCTGCCTCACAGAGCCAGTGACCCGGGTATGATCCTGACCTCAACAAATTACTTCAGGTAGGGACCAGTCAAACCGAAGCAACGGCCAAGAAAACGCACCAATGCCTTGACTTCCTTAGAAGGCTTAGGAAGATCGGCATGTCCCCAACAACTCTCATCAACTTCTACAGATGAGACGTAGAAACATAGAAAATAGAAACATAGAAAATAGGTGCAGGAGTAGGCTGCTCAGCCCTTCGAATCAGCCATTCAATATGATCATGGCTGATCATCCAACTCAGTATCCTGTACCTGCCTTCTCTCCATACCCCCTGATCCCCTTTAGCCACAAGGGCTACATCTAACTCCCTCTTAAATATAGCCAATGAACTGGCCTCAACTACCTTCTGTGGCAGAGAGTTCCAGAGATTCACCACACTCTGTGTGAAAAATGTTTTTCTCATCTCGGTCCTAAAAGATTTCCCACTTATCCTTAAACTGTGACCCCTTGTTCTGGACCTCCCCAACATCGGGAACAATCTTCCTGTCCAAAGAAAAAGCATTTTATCGGGATGCATCCCAGCACGGTTTGGGAACAAGCTCGATCCAAGGCCGGAAAAATTTGCTGAGAATTGTGGACGCAACCCAGACCATCACACAAAACCAACCTCCCTTCCGTCGACTCCATCTACACCTCACGCTGCCTCGGCATAATCAAGGACGAGTCTCACCCTGGCCGCTCCCTCTTCTCACCTCTCCCACCGGGCAAGAGTTACAGAAGTGTGAAAACGCCCAGCGCCAGATTCAGGGACAGTTTCTTCCCAGCTGTTATCAGGCAACTGAACCATCTTAACAACTAGAAAGCGACACTTGAGCTTCTATCTACCTCGTTAGAGCACTTGGACTATCCTTGATCGGACTTTACTGGAATCTATCTTGCACTAAACGTTATCCACATTACTCCCTTTATCATGTATCAGTACACTGTGGATGGCCCGATTGTAATCACGTATTGTCTTTCCGCTGACTGGTTAGCACGCAACAAAGGCTTTTCACTGTACCTCGGTACACGTGACAGTAAACTAAACTCAAACGAAACTGAAATGAAATCACCCAGTTCCAATTCTCGAATTAGTCATTAGTCATTAGATAATCAGTCTGAAGAAGGGTTTCGGCATGAAACGTTGCCTATTTCCTTCGCTCCATAGATGCTGCTGCACCCGCTGAGTTTCTCCAACATTGTGAACGATTTTCCAGCATCTGCAGTTCCTTCTTAAACACTCCAATTCTCGAATTAATAATTTCATTGCATGTGAGCAGTGGTTAAAATGCCCTATATCTATACGCAGAACAGCCTACAGGTAGTTATCAATGGCATAACTTACATCCCTGCAAATAAAAACATTATATTATCAATTAATCCAGATAAATCCAAAGGCTATGAGGTATGAGAACCTCTGACATCACTGCAATAACTTCGTTAGCTGCCATATTTTTCTAGGTATAGTAATTTGACAGAAAATAATTTCTGGCGTGTTTGACTGCTGTTGGGGTGAATATTGTTATCAATTCTTGGTATTTTGTTGTTGAATTTTAACCTCGCATCTTAGTGGAGGTCACACATTTCCATATAGATTGTTTGGAAGTGCTCCTGCTTTATAAGTTAACTATAAAATTGTGCACTTCTAGTTTGACAATAAGTTGTCGGGGCGGTGTTGTTCTCACAGGGGCTATATTTTTCTCTGCAAATTTGAATTAAAAAGACCCCTGTATTTATCATATGGCACCTCACCAGCAATGGTTGCAGAGGAAATTGACTTAGAATGAATTGCCTTGAAGTGAAGAGGCCACGATTTTGCAAATGAGCTCCAGGCTATGATTGGTATCGAATGTGTATTTTCTGTAACCGGCTGTGACTCAGTTGTGTGTTCCAGCCTTAAGGGTAGTAGTATCAAAGTGGCATCAGAGATGTTGCCTCACCCGCTGAGTTACTCCAGCATTTTGAGTCTATCTGCGGTGGAAACCAGCGTCTGCAGTTCTTTCCTGCAGTAGAGAGTGGATGTGAAAGTGGGATCACATAGAACTAGGGGTGATCGATGGTCAGCGAGGACTCGGTAGCCTGTTTCCATGCTGCATCTCTGAACTAATAGACAATAGACAATAGGTGCAGGAGTAGGCCATTCGGCCCTTCGAGCCAGCACCGCCATTCACTGTGATCGTGGCTGATCATCCACAATCAGTACCCCGTTCCTGCTTTCTCCCCATATCCCTTGACTCTGCTATCTTTAAGAGCTCTATCTAGCTCTCTCTTGAAATCATCCAGAGAATTGTCCTCCACTGCCTTCTGAGGCAGAGAATTCCACAGATTCACAACTCATATGAAAATGTTTTTCCTCATCTCCGTTCTAAATTGTATATCTTTATTGTCATTTCCTGAGTATTCACATACCCAGAGGAAACAAAAAAACGTTGCTCAACCAGTGTCCATTCAGTGTGCATTAAAAATAAATAGAAATAAAAAATACATATATCATGAACAAATTTAACACTCTACTAAACATTCAACAGGCCTACCCCTTATTCCTAAACTGTGGCCTCGGGTTCTGGACTCCCCCGACAACCGGAACATGTTTCCTGCCTCTAGCGTGTCCAATCCCTTAATAGTCTAATATGTTTCAATAAGATCCCTTCGAAATTTCAGTGTATACAAGCCCAGTCGCTCCATTCTTTCAACATATGACACGTGACAATAAACTAAACTAATCTCCCTACGCATGCAAGGCCAACTAGGCGCTTTGTACCACAGTTGTTCGTGCAGAGTGCAAGAGAGTTGCCCACAACCGACTCCCGGCAAAATAACAGCTGCACAGATGAGAAAATAGGATACTCCAGCATTTGTCTTAGTGATCGCGAGTTAGTCGACCTCTACGGAAAATGCCCCCAATGTGTGTAGAGAGTGTGTACAGTGTGGATATGAAAGTGGAACATATAAAATCATGAGAAGAATAGATCAGGTAGACGCATAGAGTCTCTTGCCCAGAGTTGGGGAAATGAGGACCAGGGGACATAGGTTCAAGGTGAAGGGGAAAAGATTTAATAGGAATCTGAGGGGTGACTTTTCCACACAAAGGGTGGCAGGTGTATGGAACAAGCTGCCAGAAGGGGTAGTTTGAGGCGGGGACTATCCCAACGTTTAAGAAGCAGTTAGACAGGAGCATGGATTGGACAAGTTTGGAGGGATATAGACCAAACGCAGGCAGGTGGGACTAGTGTAGATGGGACATGTTGTCTAGTGTGGGGAAGTTGGGCCGAAGGGCCTGTTTCTACACTGTATCACTATGTGACTGTACAACTAGTCCGAGCGGGTGATCGATGGTCAGCGAGGACTCGGTGGGCCGAAGGGCCAGTTTCCATCAGGCAAGTGGTATAGATGTGTGAAAATGCTCACCTCCAGATTCAGGGTAAGTCTGGGGGTTTGTGTTAGGAAGTTTGGCATGCCCACAACAACTTCCACCGACTTCTGCAGATGCGCCGTAGAAAGCAATGTTGGCGGGGTGCATCACAGCACGGTTTGGCAACAGCTCCATCGAGGACCACAAGAAGTTGCAGAGGATTGTGGACGCAGCCCAGTCCATCACACAAACCAACCTCCACTCCATTGACTCCATCTACACTTACACAGGGCAGCACAGCTGCTTTACAGAGCCAGTGACTCGAGTTCGATCCCCACTACGGGTGCCATTGGCTAGACCAACAGCATAATCAAGGGTGAGTCTCACCCCATGTGCGTATATGTGTATGTATGTATGTATGTATGTATGTATGTATGTATCTATATATATATATTATATATATGTATGTATGTATCTATATATATGTGTATATATATGTATGTATGTGTATGTGTATATATATATATATATACACACACATACGTACACATAAAAAACAAACAATAATAGCGCATTAATATCAATAATAGTCTAATTAGTTCGGAGCTTATTTGGAGGTTGCAGTGTTTCGTAGCCTGATGACTGTCGGGAAGAAGCTGGTCTTGAACCTGGACGTTACAGTTTTCAGGCTCCTTTACCTTCTTCCCGATGGCAGGGGTGAAATGAGTGCGTGGCCAGGGTGATGTGGGTCTCTGACGATGCCGGCTGCCTTTCGAAGGCAGCGACGCCGGTAAATCCCTTCGATGGTGGGGAGGTCAGTACCTGTGATGGACTGGGCAGCGTTTGCAGCTTTTTGCAGCCTTCTTCTAGTCAAGACATTAAACATGTAAGGATTTATAAAGCACACAACACACGGCACGACACAAAACTGAATGTGTGTTCCGCAAACACGGTTCGTCCACTGTTAGGAGGTACTTTTATACACTGCGGCGTTGGCGATAAAACCTACTAAGTTGTCAGTGTGTGAAGCGTCCTAGTGCAAAATCAGTGCGACGTCCTGCTTAGACGCAACGCGCTGGAGTAACTCAGCGGGTCAGACAGCATCTCTGGAGAAAAGGACCAACTTACTGCGCTTGTGTTTTGTGGCTGAAAAATGTTGACGTTCAACAGAACGAAAAAAAAAAGAGCTCTTGATGCAAAGCAGAACAAGCAGCAGCTGTCAATAGCAAGATTAGCTTACGCTCATCAAGGGCAAAACTTTAATTAGAGCTGAATGCTGAGTGATTAGTGTGTACGCCAGCAGGAGAGGGAAATAAAGGCTCGGTGACTGGTTTTGCACTGAATGTCGTGCCCTTTATCCTGTATATCTGTACACTGTGGCTTGCTGTGGCACGGTGGCGCAGCGGTAGAGTTGCTGTCATTCAGCGCCAGAGACCTGGGTTCGATCCTGACTCCAGGTGCTGTCTGTACGGAGTCTGTACATCCTCCGCTTGACCTGCGTGGGTTTTCTCCGGGTGCTCCGGGTTCCTCCCACACTCCAAATATGTACTGATTGTAAATTGTCATAAGGTCATACGGAATAGTAGTAGAATTAGGCCATTCGGACCATCAAGTCTACTCCGCCATTCAATCATGGCTGATCTATCTCTCCCTCCTAACCCCCCTTCTCCTGCCTTCTCCCCATAACCTCTGACACCTGTACTAATCAAGAATCAAGAATGCTTTGTGTCCCTAGTATGTGTTGGATCGTGTAAGCGTACAGTACGGGGCTCACTGGTCGGCAGAGACTCGGTGGGCCGAAGGGCCTGTTTCTGCGATGCATCTCTAAACTCAACAAAAAATATATATTTTGTGCAGGAAGTAACTGCAGATGCTGGTTTACACCGAAGATAAACACAAAAAGCTGGAGTAACTCAGCGGGTCAGGCAGCATCTCTGGAGAAAAAGAAAAGGTGACGTTTGGGGTCGAGACCCTTTTTCAGAGTGAGAGTCAGAGGAAAGGGAAACGTGAGGTATAGACAGTGATATAGAGCGGAGCGGAACAAATGAGCGAGCAGCGTGGAGAGGATGTTGCAACACTCTGGTCGGGGAGAGGAGAAGAACTTCTTCAACGTAGGCATACCTTGAGGAGATTTCGCAGCGGAGCAGACGAGATGTGCAAGAAGCAACTGCATGATGCTGGTTTAAACTGAAGATAGACTGTCACAGCAAGAATCACAGAATGTAACAACGCACAGTTTCATCTCATGCCGCATCCTATGACGAAGTCACAGCAGCAGTACAGGGATTACTTGGCGAGCAGCCAGAGGTGAATTAGGTTTCATTGTTGGAGATAATCCAATCAACACACAAGCTGTAATAACGGCTTTCCTCCTCACCCAGCAATCATTATTGAACCACTTGCTGTCGAACCTTCTCACACAGCGAGAGGAACAAGCCATTCATCCTATTACACCATGTGCCTAATATTGATTCTGATCATGTTCTTAGTTTAGCTTGGGAGATGCAGAGCAGAAACAGGCCCTTCTGCCCACCGAGTCCGTGCCGACCGGCGATCACCCCGCACGCTAATGCCCCTGTCCCACTTAGGAAACCTGAACGGAAGCCTCTGGAGACTTTGCTGTCTGTACGGAGTTTGTACATTCTCCGCGTGACCTGGGTGGGTTTTCACCGGGTGCTCCAGTTTCCTCCCACACTCCAAAGATGTAGGTTAATTGCCGTGTAAAAAAATTGTAAATTGTCATAAAGGTCATACGGAATAGTAGTCAAGTCTACTCCACCATTCAATCATGGCTGGTCTATCTCTCCCTCCTAACCCCATTCGCCTCCCTCCTCCCCATAACCTCTGACACCCGTACTAATCAAGAATCAAGAATTCAAGATCCTCCTCCCTGTCTACAAAGCCCTCAATGGGCTTGCCCCCACCTACATAAAAAGCCTTCTCACCCACCACTCCACCTCCAGGCCCCTCAGATCTTGGGGTTGCTGAATATCCCACGTCCTAGGCATAAGCTCAGGGGTGACCGCGCCTTTGCGGTTGCAGCCCCTAGACTGTGGAACAGCATCCCCTTTCCCATCAGACCTGCCCCCTCCATCAACTCTTTTAAGACTAAAAGACTTATCTATACTCCCAAGCCTTTCCTGACGTCCTCTGAGTGAGGGCTACATGTATATATGTATGGAGTTTATTTTGTTGTGCTATTCTTATAACAAATGTAAAGCACATTGGCCAACGAGAGTTGTTCTTTAAATGTGCTATATAAATAAATGTGACGACTTGACTTGACTTTGTGCCCCACCCAAGGTTTCTGTGTGGTTTCCGTGAGTTTCCGGGAGGTTTTTGTCAGTCTCCCTACCTGCTTCCACTACCTGCAACCTCCGGCAACCACCTGCAACCTCCGGGAACCGCACGGAAACCTTGGGTGGGGGCGCAAAGTCTCCAGAGGTTTCCGTTCAGGTTTCCTAAGTGGGACAGGGGCATTACGCTATATCCAACACACACTGGGGAAAATTTACAATTTTACCAAAGCAAATGAACCTACAAGCCTGCACGTCTTTGGAGTGTGGGAGGAAACCGGAGCACACTGAGGAAACTCACGCAGATCACGGGGAGAACGCACAAACTCCGTACAGACAGCACCTGCAGACAGGATGGAAACCCGGTCCCTGGCGCTGTGAGGCAGCAACCTTCCCGCTGCGCCACCGGGCCGCCGCAGTCCTGTGCTGCAGGAAATATTGAGTCAAAGTCCCAAAATTGTACAAAAGCTTCATTGCGTGAACTTCTAATGGGGATTCAAGAGAGCAAGCACTTGGGGCAAAGCTAAAACATAACCAAAGATAGACACAAAAAGCTGGAGTAACTCAGCGGGACGGGAAGGAATGAGCGACCTTTCGGGTCGAGTCCTTCTTCCCTCTCTCCAGAGATGCTGTCTGTCCCGCTGAGTTCCGCCAGCATTTTGTGTCTATCTTTGATTTAACCTGGCATCTGCAGTTCTTTCCTACGCAGTTTTAGAGAGCAAAATTGGTTCAATGAAAAATTATGCTGGAGGAATTCAGTCGTGAGTCGATGATCAATATTATTTCGCCCAGATTAATTTAACATAATGTTTTTTTGGACATTTAATTGAATGCGGCGTTTAATTTTTAATTAATAGAGAAACATTGCCCCCGGGAAACCTAATGCACGGATGTCCAAGTCTTTGCGGAGACACTATTAACTGCTCTCATAAGCTCACCATGCTCTTTAGTTGTTGCCTGTTGTTGATGTGAAATTGGAGGAAACTAAAAATAAAATGGCATCTAATTTGGTGGTTGTTGGCTTTCATCTTAATTTAATTTGCATTGGGAATGTTTTGATGTTAGGCACATACTCTGCCTCATTAAGTTGAATAACAGGTGCTTTCTGCAGCAAATGCCTCCAAATAGATCATTATCCAGCTTCAATCATTTAGTCCCTACGAGGTTTTGTTTATGGTGTGCATTCAGTGTCTGTGTTGGCCAGAAGAATTTCTCATTGATTTTGAGCAACTTATATGTGAAAGAGTCTGGGAGCAGAGGGCGCAGCCTCAGGATAAAAGGACGTACCTTTAGAATGGAGATGAGGAGGAATTTCTTTTAGCCAGAGGGTCGTGAATCTGTGGAATTCATTGGCACAGATGGCTGTGGGTCATTGGGTATTTTTAAGGCAGAGATTGAAAGATGCTTGATTAGTGAAAGTGTCAAAGGTTATGGAGAGAAGGCAGGAGAATGGGGTTGAGAGAGAAAGATAGATCAGCCATGATTGAATGCCGGGACAGACTCGATGGGCAGAGTGGGCTAAATCTGCTCCTGTCTTATGAAATGGTAAACCTAGAATATGTGTACATGCCCATGCACATATGTGATAGAAGCAGAATTAGGCCATTCAGCCCATCAAGTCTACTCTGTGATTCAATCATGGCTGATCTATCTCTTCCTCCTAACCCCATTCTCCTGCCTTCTCCCCATAACTCCTGACACTACTATGCACATCATAGCCATGTACACATCACATCATAAACCGCTAGTATGTATGGAGTGGATGCGGAAATTGAATAACATAGAACAAGTGTGAATGGGTGATCGATGGTCAGCATGGAGACGGTGGGCCGAAGGGCCTGCTTCCATGATGTATCTCATAACCTCGCGGCCTATCATCGAGACTGTATCTCTGAGCTAAACTAAATGCTGAAGGGCCCTAATGCAGAAGTCACTCGGCAGTGCCAAGGGTGTCTCAGGACAGGAGGGACTGAAAGGACTGCATCCATGCAGTCTGGCTCTGTGATTACGCCTCCATGCAGTCAGCCTCCAAGGTCAAGAAACGAACCGGGGCCTCTAGTACTGTGAGGCAGCAGCAACTTTGTGTATGAAGGAACTGCAGATGCTGCTAGACACAAAATGCTGGAGTAACCCAGCGGGACAGGCAGCATCTCTGGAGAGAAGGAATGAGCGACCTTTCGGGGTTGAGTCCCTTCTTCAGTCTGAAAGAAGGGTCTCCACTCGAAATGTTAGCCATTCCTTCTCTCCAGAGATGCTGCCTGTCCCGCTGAGTTACGTCAGCATTTTGTGTCTTGCAGCATCTCTGTGATGTGCATCATTGAATATTTCTGAGATGCACAAAGATCCACAAATGATTTTTATTTTCTTGCACAGAAAAGATGTTCGGGTATGAATTTTTTCTTCATACCCTAACACTGCAAAAAGCAACTTTATGCCATTGGATTTCCTGGGGTGAAGACAAAACTAGAAAGGATGGGGATGATGAACAAAAATCCTTCTCTCAGAGGGTGGTGAACCTTTTGAAATCTGAACCTGAAATTCCTACCGCAAGGTGCTGTGAATGCTCAGTCATTTTCGAACTCTTTAGAGAATCAAGGGATGTTGTAGACTATGCCTAAAAACCTGGGATCATTCTTCCCCGTGGCTATGAAACTTTACAACTACCCCCCCCTGATGTCATGGGGTAGACTGAGACCCACTTTTCCCCCCCCCCCCCACCGCGACCCCCTCCCCAATCTTTGGAAATGAAATGAAAATGCAATGAGCCTGCCCTGTGCTTGAAACTGCAGTGGGAATCAAGCACAGGGCAGGCCAAACGGCTCATTGCATTTTCATTTAATTTCCATTTCCATTGCAGTTTCAAGCACAGGGCAGACCAAACAACTCATTGCATTTTCTTTCCATTGGAGGGCCAATCAGCTGATCTCAAGATTTTTTAAACACTCATAACTTTTTTATTTTTATCGATCGGAAAGATTCTCGGGGCTGCCTCAGCGGAGGAGGACTGTGAGTAAGATGGCCTAAAATCATAGTGATATAGGGTAGCATATTTTCTAAAATCAATATATAGTGCAGGCAAGATGTGATCAAGATGAGACTTTTAGTTATATATTATATAGATATATATAGATATTTATATATATATATATATGTGTGTGTGTGTGTGTGTGTGTGTGTGTGTGTGTGTGCACGCATACATATGTACACATAAAAAACAAAGAACCAATAATGGTGCAATAATAACAATAATAGTCTACATAGTTCGGAGCTTATTGGAGGTTATAATGTTTAACAGCCTGTTGGCTGGAGGGATGAAGCTTGTTTCTGCTAACTGGTAGATGAGAAATCAAGTGGGTCAGACTCATGTTTGGAGAGGGCACAGAAAATAATTATTTTCACAGCAAATTGTCAGAATCTCCAATGCCTATACCAGACATGGTCAAAACTGCAATACAGGTTAAAAGTGAATTGTAAGTCTTTGCAAAACAAGAATAGAGAAAGAGCAGGGATTTGGAATTGGATTTGTCAGCTCCAGTAAGAGCTTCACAGAGTATGAATATCTCTGTGTGTTGTAAGTCAACATAAAATTGATTTAACTGCTGTATGGATTTTCTTCACTCTGGCGTTAGCCTTTTCTATTTCAGTTTAGTTTTGTGATACAGCGCAGAAACAGGCCCTTCGGCGCACCGACCAGCGATCCACCTACAGTAGCACTATGCTACACACACTAGGGACAATTTACATTCACACCAGGCCAATTAGCCTGCAAACCTGTACGCCGTTGTAGTGTGGGAGGAAACCGAAGATCTCGGAGAAAACCCAGGCCGTCACGGGGAGAAGGTACAAACTCCGCACAGACAGCACCCGGAGTCGATATCGAACCCGGGTCTCCGGCGCTGTGAGGCATTAACTCTACCGCTGCGCCACCGTGCCGTACTTTTGTGAATGTTCTTAAGAACTCGGTGAATCGTGGAAATGCCAGTGGGATTGCTGAATCCTGCACAACTCACGAGAGCTCTCCGGATAAAGATGGGCAGCATAGTGGAGTCGCTGCCTCACAGCGCCAGAGGCCCGGGTTTGATCCCCACCTCGGGTGCTGTCAGTGTGGAGTTTGCAAGTTCTCCCTGTGACAGCGCGAGTTTCCTCCCACATCCCAAAGACGTGCTGGTTTGTGTGTTCAGTGGCCTGTGTAACATTGGCGCAGGGAGTGGACGTGAAAGGGGGAAAACATAGAGTGAAAGTGTGAACAGGTGATCAATGGTCGGCATAGACTCGCATCATGCTACACCTCTAATGCTAAACTAAAATTAAGATTGGCACGTTTATGCAGATGACGCAACAGAGCGGAGCCAAAGTGACTGACTAGTTTGTCAGCGTGGTACCTCAGACTTAACGGAGCAGAAAATGTATTGAAATCAAATGTTGGAATAGATAATTGCAGGAATAATACTTTGGAGACATTTATGTATGTGTGAAAAGATCTGGAAATTATTGAACTAGAAGTTGGAGAGCATTATGGCGCACCGTGAATAGAAACCAAGTTTGTGGGGAATACTGTGTTGAAGATTATAGAAACAAGGAATCGTGAATGCTGGTTCATACCAAAGATAGACACTAAGTGATGGAACTGTTTAGACCAGTGGTTCCCAACCTTTTTTTGGCCATGCCCCACCTAATCACCTCTAAAATCCTCATGCCCCCCCCCATGTGGTGATATATAATTCTTATCATTTAAAAAGTGAACTCCGTTTCAGCTGAAGAAGCTTAAAACGCCAATACCTTGGTTTAAACAAGCTTCAAAAGAACATGGTATCCTTGAAAAAGAAAAATGAAATAAACAAAAGATAGTTAAAGTTCTGAGCAAGAAATTACTAAAAAATTGTAAAAAAAAAAGAAAAAAACATTAGGTGGTATTAAAATAATAATAATGATATCAATCAATTACTCAAAAGTAATCAGTTACTCAAAATAACATCTGAAACATAAACTACATATGTTTACCTGATTGAAAATCCAAAAATAAAAAAATCGAAAATTTGGACCCAGACCTCCTCAGTCGCGCTCAATTGCCCCCCTTAAAAATCAAATTGCCCCCCCTGTGGGGCGTACGCCCCACGTTGGGAACCACTGGTTTAGACAAAAGTGCTGGAGAAACTCAGCGGGTGCAGCAGCATCTATGGTGCGAAGGAAATAGGCAATGTTTCGGGCCAAAACCTTTTTCAGACTGATGTAGGGTGGGGGGTGGGGAGAAGAAAGGAAAAAAGGAAGAGGAGGAGCCCAAGGGCTGAGGGAGAGCTGAGAAGGGGAGGAGACAGCAAGGGCTACCGGAAATTGGAGAATTCAATGTTTATGCCGCTAGGGTGCAGACTGCCCAAGCGGAATACGAGGCGCTGCTCCTCCAATTTCCGGTGGTGCTCACTCTGGCCATGGAGGAGGCCCAGGACAGAAAGGTCGGATTCGGAATGGGAGGGGGAGTTGAAGTGCTGAGCCACCGGGAGATCAGGTTGGTTAATGCGGACCGAGCGGAGATGTTCGGCGAAACGATCCCCAAGCCTACGCTTGGTCTCACCGATGTAGATCAGCTGGCATCTCGAGCAGTGGATGCAATAGATGAGGTTGGAGGAGGTTCAGGTGAACCTCTGTCACACCTGGAACTGTTTAGTTTAGTTTATTGAGTTACAGTGAAAAGCTTTTGTTGCGTGCTCTCTAGTCAGTGGAAAGACAATCCATGATTACAATCGAGCCATCCGCGGTGGACAGATACATGATAAAGGGAGTAAGGTTTAAGATGTGCAAGATAAAGTCTAGTAAAGTCCAATTAAAGATAGTCCGAGGGTCTCCAATGAGGTCGATCGTAGCCCAGGATCGTTCTCTAGTTGTTGACTAAAGTTGGTTCAGTTCGTTCAACTCGTAGTTGGTTCAGTTGCCTGATGACAGCTGGGAAGAAACTGCCCCTGAATCTGGAGGTGTGCGTTTTCACACTTCTGTACTTCTGAGAGGAGAGAAGAGGGAGTGGCCATGGTGCGACTCGTCCTTGATATTGCTGGTGGTCTTGCCGAGGCAGCGTGGGGCGTAGATGGAGTCAATGGGAGGGAGGTTGGTTTGTGTGATGGTCTGGGGTGCGTCCACAATTCTCTACGGTCTAGGATGGAGCTTGTTCCCAAACCCTGCATCCCGATAGAATGTTTCTTTCGGCGCACCTGTAGAAGTTGGTGAGAGTTGTTGGGGACATGCCGAACTTCCTCCGCCTTCTGATGAAATAGAGGCTTCAACTTTCTTTTGGCTGCTCCTTATCTGAAGTCATTTGTTGCTGGCCCATGGTTCTTTCTTGCTTCCAGCTCTTCAACCTCACCCTCCCCCCCTTGCCACTTACTACACCTATTTACCACAAAATCCCTCCCAGCAGTATCCACTTCAAGGCTGCAGATACTGCAGATAGATTCTTGATTAGTACGGGTGTCAGAGGTTATGGGGAGAAGGCAGGAGAATGGAGATAGATCAGCTATGATTGAACGGTGGTGTAGACTTGACTTTGTCAGTGCCGTTTATTTAATTTAAGTTAGTTTAGACATACAGCACAGAAACAGGCCTTTTGGCTCATCGGGTCCGCGCCGACCAGTGATCCCCGCACATTGACACAATCCTACATACATTGGAATCAGACAAGTGTAGCTGGGACATGATCGCAGTGCTAGAGATAGTGGTCTGGTGCTCATCTGTGGGGTCATAGTCCAGGGGTAAGTGCTAGAGATAGTGGCCTGGTGCTCGCTAGAGATAGGGTTTCGACCCGAAACGTTGCCTCTTTCCTTCGCTCCATAGATGCTGCTGCACCCGCTGAGTTTCTCCAGCACATTTGTCTACCTGTAGCTGGGACACGTTGGCCAGTGTGGGAAAGTTGGGCCGAAGGGCCTGTTTCCACACTGTATCATTTTGTGACTCTGTGCCTCTATTAACCGTGGACAAATTTTACGCCTATTCCAAGCCTATTTACCTACATACCTGTACGCCTTCGGAGCGCGGGGAGGAAACGGAAGATCTCGGAGAAAACCCGCGCGGGTCACGGGGGAGAACATAGAAACATAGAAACATAGAAATTAGGTGCAGGAGTAGGCCATTCGGCCCTTCGAGCCTGCACCGCCATTCAATATGATCACGGCTGATCATCCAACTCAGTATCCTGTACCTGCCTTTGTCAATCTCCGTGCAGACAAGCGCCCGGAGTCGGGATCGAGCCCGGGTTTCCCGGCGCTGCGGGCGCCGTGAGGCAGCAACTCTACTGCTGCGCCACGCTGGTTGCCCGTGGCAACCATCCACGTACCTTGGGTGGGCAAGCAAAGAATTTCACTGCACCTTGCCGCAGGTGACAATAAAAATATTCCGTTCCGTTCTATGTTCCGCGCACCGCTGGGCACCCTGAGTTGGAGGGATGTTGAATGACAGGGACATCTCGAGATAATTTGATCAGGGTTGTGGATCATTGTAGCAGCATAATGTTTGTGACAACTAAAACATTATTATTTTAATATATTGCACTCCTAATTGCCTTTTATGCTCTGGCAATTAGACAGTTCTTGTGACTAATGCTACTTTTATTCTTTCAATAATAGCAATTAGTTTCATTGGCGCCACTTCACGCCTCTGACATTCGGGCGATTAGACGGCAGCGCTGTTTATTGTTTTGTTTTGCATACAAACCTGCAGGGATCTCACTATAATTCAGAAATAATCATCACCTTTTTTTAGTTACACGATGATAGTTTTAGTTTAGTTTGGAGAGACAGCGCGGAAACAGGCCCTTCGGCCCACCGAGTCCGCGCCGACCAGCGATCCCCGCACATTAACGCAAGCCTACACACACACACACACACACTGGGCACAATTTACACTTGTACCAAGTATGCACACCCATGCCGATCAACCTACAAACCCGTCCGTCTTTGGAGTGTGGGAGGAAACCAGAGCACCAGGTGAAAACCCACGTGGGTCACGGGGAGAAGGTACAAACTCTGTACAGCACCCGTAGTCGAGATTGAACCCG
>NC_073391.1:41327825-41340325 GCF_028641065.1 Leucoraja erinaceus | reverse complement strand
GGGCCTGGGAGGGTGAAGGAAGGAACTGCAGATGCTGGTTTAAACCGAAGATAGACACAAAAAGCTGGAGTAACTCAACGGGACAGGCAGCCTTTCTGGTCTGAAGAAGGGTCTCGACCCGAAACGTCACCAGTTCCTTCTCTCCAGAGATGCCGCCTGTCCCGCTGAGTTACTCCAGCTTTTTGTGTCTACCTTAGACCCAGGGAACTGGAACGTTGAGCAAAAAAATTAATGGGTGGGGCACTGGTGGAGCTCTGCTGCCTCACAGCGCCAGATACCCGGGTTCAAACCTGACCTCGGGTGCTGTCTGTGTGGAGATTGCATGTTTAGTTTAGTTTGGAGGTACAGTGGAGGAAACAGGCCCTTCTGCCCACCGGATCCGCACTGACCAGCGATCCCCGCACACTTTAACACTATCCTACACACACACACACACACACGAGGGACAATGTTCACATTTGTACCAAGCCAATTCACCTGCAAACCTGTACAACTTAATAGTGTGGGAGGAAACTGAAGATCTCGCAGAAAACCCACACAGGTCACGTGGGAGCGTACACATTTCCGCGCAGGCAGCACCCGTGGTCGGGATCGAACCCGGGTGTCCGGCATCGTAAGGCAGTAGCTCTCTCGCTGTGTCACAGTACCGCCCCATATGTGTAGGGAGTGGATATGAACGTGGGATTAACGAAGAACTGCGTAGAAGCATATTGCGGTGATCAATGGTCGGCATGGACTCGTGGGGCTGAAGGGCCTGTTTCCATGCTGGATCTCTAATACTAAAAACCGCAAAGTGCTGGAGGAACTGATCAGCATCTGTGGGGGTGGGATGGACAGGCCATGGTTTGGGTTGGGGACAGAGTGGCAGAAAGTGCTGGAGTAACTCATCGAGTAAGCAGCATCTCTAGAGAACATGGACAGGTTAAGTTTCGGGTGGTGACGATGCTGATCTTCTTGTTTCGTGTCCATCGCCTATGTTTCAAATGTTCGGCCAGGCTCTTGCACAGTGGGCAGCCTTCTCTGCCGCTAGGTCTTCCAGGCAGCATTGGTTACCAAGAAGTGGGCATCTTAGTGGGTGAGGCATGGATTGTACAGATGTACCACATTCACATTCTGTGTCAGCCGCACCTCAAGTCAAGTCAAGTTTATTCGTCACATACACATACGAGATGTGGAGTGAAATGAAAAAGTGGCAACGCTCGCGGACTTTGTGCAAAAAGACAAACAAACAAACAAACTACAAACAGAATGGAACAGAATCGCATATTCTTTTTCATATTAAATATTGTGGGCGGAAGGAAAAAACCCAGCAATTATTAAAAAAACAGTAGAGTGGCTCAGTAAAGTTAGTCCCTGGTGAGAAAGCATTTGCTCATATCAGTCTTGATTGGCCCATCCCTGTACGGAAGCCTATTGAGGGACTTCCAGGTCTTCCAACTGTGACTGTTCCTTGGTTGGGATCGGCATCTTTACGTCGTGGTGGCTTCAACTACGTTTCTTTTCCTACAAGGCTAGTCTGGTCGCTTGTGACAGTGGCTGGCTGCACTGAGTGGAGGAAGCTCTTCCTCAACTTCAGCCGTTTGGGGGCTGGGTGATGGGAGTGATTCCCTCCACAGACGCTGCTTTTTCCGCTGAGTTATTCTAGCACTTTGTGTCTTCCATTAGGCCGGGTGTGTTCATAGGTTTATAGGAGCAGAACTAGGCCATTCGGCCCATCACGTCTACCCCGCCATTCAACCATGGCTGATCTATCTTTCCCCCTCAACTCCATTCTCCTGCCCATAACCCCTGACATCCGTACTAATCAAGAATCTGTCAACCTCCGCCTTAATAATACCCACTGACTTGACCTCCAGACATCTGTGGTAATGAATTCCTCAGATTCACCACCCTCTGACCACATAGATTCCTTCTCATCTCCTTTCCAAATGTACGTCCTTTTATTCCGAGTCCTGGTCTCTCCCACTAATGGAAACTTCCTCTCCACGTTCACTCTATCCAGGCCTTACACTATCCGGCAAGTTTCAATGAGGTCCCCCACCTCATCCTTATAAACTCCAGCGAGTACAGGCCCATTGGCGTCAAACGCTCATCATAGGTTAACCCAATCATTCCTGGGATCATTCTTGTAAACCTCCTCTGGACCTTCTCCAATGCCAGCACATCCTTTGCCGACCCTTCAGATATGTGGGCCAAAACTGCTTGCAATACTCCCAAATGCAGCCTGACCCACCCACTGCCTTATAAAGCCTCAGCATTACATCACTGATTTTGCATTTGAGTCGTTTAGTTAAGTTTAGAGATACAGCGCGGAAATATTTGGCCGACCGAGTCCACGCTGACCAGCGATCCCCGCACATTAACACTATCCCACGCACACGTGGGACAATTTTTACATTTACCAAGCTGATTTACCTACATACATGTACGTCTTTGGAGTCCTCTCGAAAAATAGATGTTTGGAGGAATGCTAGCCTTGTGCGGCAATGAAGGTAGACAAGAGTGCTGGAGAAACTCAGCGGGTGCAGCAGCATCTATGGAGCGAAGGAAATTGGCAACGTTTCAGGCAGAAACCCTTCTTCAGACTGATGTGGCAATGAGTTCCACAGGTCACAGGTCGCGCAGTGTTCAGGGAGTTATTCCAGAGTGGCTCACTGATCGATACATGCTTCTCCTTCCACTCCAGGTGAAGATGGCGACATTTGCCTCCGGTCATCCGACTGCGCCATAGGGCTGTGCTGCGCTCGGCATTTCTGGACCAAGATCTGCAAGCCGGTACTGCAAGAGGGTCAGGTTTGCACCAAGTCCAAGCGCAAAGGCTCGCACGGCCTGGAGATCTTCCAGAGATGTGACTGCTCTGAGGGCTTCACGTGTCGGATGCAGAAAGCAGGAGCGGCGAGGGGCGGCAAGACCTCCAGACTGCACACCTGCCAGTGACTCCCTCCCTCCCTCCCTCCCTCCATCCCTCCACCCCTCCCTTCCTTCCTTCCCTCCCTCCCTCCCATCTCTCAATGACGACTCATCCTCGGCAGAAGCCAAACTTCGGTTTTCCCCCAACAGCCGCCAGCCACACTCCCTCTTGCAGGCTTAGAGTGGAAGTGCTCGGGGAAGGGGGCGAAGGGGGGGGGGGGGGGGGGGGGGGGGGTATGTTAACGATCGAAAACCCAAAGTGCATTGATTTTCTTTTGTTCCCTTTTTCAGGAACTTTTGTAGACTGTAACGCTTGCAGTAAATTACTGTGTTGTAAAAGATTCAGTCTGGCACTTATGCTGTATATACTTGACGAATCAGTATTGTCAAACGAAAAAATGTCGGCTGGGCCATCCTCCCAGTTTAGCCAGTGATGTAAATTCTTCTATATTATTGCTAACTGACGTGTGTGTGTGTGTATGTGGCACAAATTCTCTATATTTTAACTGAAATTAAAAAAAATGTCCCAGATGAAGTCTTCTCGTGCAACTGTGAAAATTGATCTGACTTGGAAGGGCCTGTGTGGCTTCAGGTTGCACTGGAAGCAGGTGGTATGTTGGTGTCTCAGCACCAAAAAAAATCGAGGGTGAAGACTATTTTGGTGCAGACACAAGGAACCGCGGATGCTGGAGTCTCGCGCGAATTACAACGAAGCAATAGACAATAGGCGCAGGAGGAGGCCATTCGGCCCTTCGAGCCAGCACCGCCATTCAATGTGATCATGGCTGACCATCCACAATCAGTACCCCGTTCCTGCCTTCTCCCCATATCCCCAAGACTCCGCTATGTTTAAGAGCCCTATCTAGCTCTCTCTTGAAAGTATCCAGAGAACCGGCCTTCACCGCCCTCTGAGGCAGAGAATTCCACAGACTCACAACTCTCTGCGTGAAAAAGTGTTTCCTCGTCTCCGTTCTGAATGGCTCACCCCTTATTCTTAACTTGAAGCGGGGGGCATCTGCAGAGGGTAGTGTAGAAACGGTCAGAAGAAGGGTCTCGACCCTACAACGTCACCTGTTCCATGTTTCCTGAAACATTGCCTATTTCCTTCGCTCCATAGATGCTGCTGCACCCGCTGAGTTTATCCAGCATTTTTGTGTACCTTCGATTTTCCAGCATCTGCAGTTCCTTCTTAAACATTGATAGATTCCATTTCCACCTGTTCCATGTTCTCCTCAGATGCTGTCTGACCCGTTCAGTCACTCCAGCACGCTGGGCCCTTTTCAGAATCTGCGGAGGTGACGTTTTGGGTTAGGGCCCTTCGTCAGAGCAATTGTCAGATGCAACAGCGGGGGAACAATGAAATTCTTAGTTGCGATAAGGCACCGAATGCTGGAGAAACTCAGTGGGTCAGGCAGCATCTTTGGGGAAAAGCAGTAGGTGACGTTTCGGGTCGGAACCCTTCTTCACTTGCAGCACTTCATACACAGCGTGAAAACAGGCCATTTGGTCCAATTTGCCCACATTGACCAATATGTCCCATCCACACTAGTCTCACCGTACTTGTGCTTATCCCATATCCCTCTAAACCTATTCTATCCCATGCGCCTGTCTAAAAGTTTCTTGTGATAGTAACTGCAAGCAAATGCAGAAACAATAAATAAATATACAATAAACAATAATGCAATACGTTTTCAATTATACTAGGTATCCAGACCACAACAGTGCAAACTGCAGTAGGTTATGCAACCTTATACAAAGTCTACAGTGTTCAAGAAGGAACTGCAGATGCTGGAAGATTGAAGGTACACAAAATTGCTGGAGAAACTCAGCGGGTGCAGCAGCATCTATGGAGCGAAGGAAATAGGCAACGTTTCGTTCCGAAACGTCGCCTATTTCCTTCGCTCCATAGATGCTGCTGCACCCGCTGAGTTTCTCCAGCAATTTTGTGTACCTACAAAGTCTACTGTATCTATTTATACCTCGCGCTGCCTCGGCAAGGCCAGCAGCATAATCGAGGACGATTCGCCTGGCCACTCCCTCTCCTCCCCTCTCCCATCAGGCAAAAGGTACAGAAGTGTGAAAACCCACACTTCCAGATTCAAGGACAATTTCTTCTCGGCTCATATCCGGCAACTGAATCATCCTACCACAACCAGAGAGCAGTGCTGAACTACTATCTACCTCTTTGGTGACTCTCGGACTATCCTTGATCAGACATTGCCGGTTTTACCTTACACTAAACGTTATTCCCTTATCACGAATCTACACACTAAATGGATTGAAGATAATCATGTATTGTCTCTCCGCTGACTGGTTAGCACGCATCAAAAGCTTTTCACTGTACCTCGGTACACGTGACAATAAACTGAACTGAACTGAACTGAACAGTAGTCCGATGTTGAGGTAGGGTTTAGTTTAGGTTAGGTTAGTTAGTTTAGTTTAGTTCAGCGTAGAAACGGGTCATTTGGCCCACCGAGTCAGCGCCGACCAGTGATCCCCGCACACTTGCACTATCCTACGCCCGCTGGGGACAATTGACATTTTTAGCAGGCCAATTAACCTTCAAATCTGTACGTCTTTGGAGTGTGGGAGGAAAGCGGAGATCCTGGAGAAAATGCATGCGGCCACAGGGAGAACGTACAAACTCCGTACAGACAGCACCCTTAGTCCGGATCGAACCCAGGTCTCTGGCGCTGTATCTAGCCCTCTCTTTGAAAATATCCAGAGAACCGGCCTCCACCACCCTCTGAGGCAGAGAATCCCACAGACCCACAACTCTCTTGAGACCCGCTGAGTTACTCCGGCTTTTTATGTCTGCCTATGAAACTTAGAAACCTAGAGAGAAACTATGGAGCCACTCTCCTTGCTTTCCATGTGAAGGTGATTTGGGGAAGGAGGTGGGTGCTGTTATTTATTTCCCCACCCCCAAGTTCTTTCCAACAGAGAACTCGATGGCCTCCAAAAACCGGGCAGTCTTGGCCCGTGGAAACAGAGCGAGCGCAGTCCACAGGGGAATCACAGTAGGTGTGGTGTGTCGGGATCCCATTCACCTGAAACAAAGCACAAACAAGACACCACTGTGCCAGCTCAAACACAGCCACATTTCACACCTTGCGCCAGAGAGAGAGAGAGATAAGACAAAATACTCCGCACTTCATTTGAACACCGGGGCTGAGTCTACCTGTTTCTTTGGCTGCAAGGAAACATGAGATGGCAGCAGATGGCATTTGCGGAGCCGAGCCCGAAAGCAGAGGGCCAATTGATGTGGAGATATAATTGCAGATAGGGTTTTCTCTCTAAGAAAACCCTGTGTCCATGTGGGATACTCACTTCACTGTTGCACAGTGGGATCATTGTTCTTGCTTGGAAACTCCCCCCCCCAAACCCGTTCACTCTGATATGACTCAGACGTGGGCCCTGGTAGAGGTGATGTGGAGAGGATGTTTCCACGTGCGGGAGAGTCAAAGACAAGGGGTCGCAATGTCCGAATTCAAGGACGTTCCTTCAGGAATATGAGGAGGAATTTATATCGTCAGAAGGTGGTGAATCGGTGGAATTCTTTGCCACAGAAGGGTGTGGAGGCCAAGACGGTGGATATTTTCAAGGCAGAGATAGATAGATTCTTGGGTACACAAAAATGCTGGAGAAACTCAGCGGGTGCAGCAGCATCTATGGAGCGAAGGAAATAGGCAATGTTTCGTCCCGAAACATTGCCTATTTCCTTCGCTCCATAGATGCTGCTGCACCCGCTGAGTTTATCCAGCATTTTTGTGTACCTTCGATTTTCCAGCATCTGCAGTTCCTTCTTAAACATAGATAGATTCTTGATTAGTCAAGAGAGAATGAGAATGAGTCGAGAGTGTTTTATTGCCACGTGTCCCGGATGGGACAATGACATTCTTACTTGCTGCAGCACAACAGAATATGTGAATATGCAGACATAGTACATAACGGGGGAAGAGAAAAAAATTAAAAGTTTAATAAATAATAAATATAATGCAATAATAATATAGTCTTTTGCAGTTTGGGTGTCAGGGGTTATGGGGAGAAGGGAGAATGGGGTTAGGTGGGAGAGATAGATCAGCCAGGAATGAATGGTGGAATAGACTTGATGGGCCGACTGGCCTAATTCTGCTCCGTTCACTTATGAACTTATGACCTTATGACTTATTAGTAACGCTGAGTGTTCTCTCTTCAAGTCAACTGAGTTTATTGTCATGTGTCCCTGATAGGACAATGAAATTCTTGCATAGAACATAGTAGGCATTGACTACAAAACAGATCAGTGTGTCCATATACCATTATATAAATATGTACACATATATATTCACCAATGTGCCCAGCAAGTACTGTTCACCCTGAAAGTCTCTGTTTGGTGGCCAAGCCTTTGCCAAATCAGCCTCACCCCCGCCCCCAACCCTGCAGCAGCGGATAAACCACTGTAATCCCAGCTTGGTTTGGAAACTCGAACGCCCAGTAACAAAGAAGACTGCAAAAAGTCGTGAACACCTCCCAGTCCATCACGGGTACTGGCCTCCCGACCATTGAAGGGGTTCCCGGGAGTTGATGTCTCAAAAAGGCAGCAAGCATCATCAGAGACCCACACCACCCTGGGCCCCACACTCCTTTCGCTCCCACCATCGGTAATACTATACAGGGGCCTGAAAACTGTAACGTCCAGGTTCAGGAGCAGCTTCTTCCCTACAGCCATCAAGCTCTTAAACACTACAAGCTCTGAACTACATAGACAATGACACAGGACATTGGTTTTGTCTTTTCGCACTATTATTTTGTGTGTGTGTGTGTGTGTGTGTGTGTGTGTGTGTGTGTGTGTGTGTGTGTGTGTGTGTGTGTGTGTGTGTGTGTGTGTGTGTGTGTGTGTGTGTGTGTGTGTGTGTGTGTGTGTGTGTGTGTGTGTGTGTGTGTGTGTGTGTGTGTGTGTGTGTGTGTGTGTGTGTGTGTGTGTGTGTGTGTGTGTGTGTGTGTGTGTGTGTGTGTGTGTGTGTGTGTGTGTGTGGTCTCGTGTGTGTGTGTGTGTGTGTTCCCTGTGTGTGTGTGTGTGGGTGTGTGTATATATATATATGTCTGAAGAAGGGTCTCGGCCTGAAATGTCACCCATTCCTTCCCTCCAGAGATGCTGCCTGTCCCGCTGAGTTACTCCAGCTTTTTGTGTCTATCTTAGTTCCTTCGTACATCAGCAGTTCCTTCGTACACAGACAGACATATATGTGTGTGTGTATTCTGAACATTTTTTTGTTTATTACAAAGTTTACAGAGCACTATATTTGCATGTTGTGTTCTACCACTGCAGGTAAGAATTTCATTGTTCTGTTTGGACATATGGCAATAAAACGCTCATAACTCTTGAGGTCAGTTTAGTTTAGTTTAGGTATACAGCACGGAAACAGGCCCTTCGGCCCACCGAGTCCGCGCTGACCAATGATCCCCGCACAAGCTTACACACACACTAGGGACAATTTACACTTATACCAGGTATACAAACCCAATCCAATGAACCTACAAACCTGTACGTCTTTGGAGCGTGGGAGGAAACCGGGGACCCCGGGGAAACCCACGCCAGTCACGGGGAGAACGTACAAACGTTACGGACAAGCACCCGTGGTCAGGATCGAACCCGGGTCTCTGGCGCTGTAAAGCAGCAACTCTACCGCTACGCCACCGTGCCGCCCCCTCCAATACCATGGGCATGCAGCAGGTCAACCAGGCACCAATTCCTGACTGTGTAACAATTAACAACTGAACGGACATGGTTGACTCAGCAACCTGCAATCGTAGGTGCTGGCACTCCAGGGACAAAAACACAAGAGGAAATAAAGTCTGTGGAGACTAATTGGCCTTATTTCAACACCATTCCCCTTGGACTACTGTGTGGTGACATTGACATGTTCAAAGTGAAAGTGCCTCACCACTTTAAGGTGAGAGGCGAAAGATTAAGGTGAGCGGGGGAAGATTTAATAGGAACCGGATTGGCAACTTTTTCGCACAGTGGGTGTTTGGAATGAGGTGTCTGAGGAGATACGTACCATAACAACATTAAAAAGGCCACTACACGGATAGGAAAGGTTTGGAGGGATATGGGCCAAACCTGGGCAGAGGGGACTAGATTTCAGTTTAGTTTATTGTCACGTGTACAGTGAGAAGCGATTTGTTGCGTGCTAACCAGTCGGCAGAAAGACAAGACATGATAACAATCGATCCATTCACAGTGTACAGACACATGTTCAGGGAATAATGTTTAGTGCAAGGTAAAGCCAGCAAAGTCCGATCAAGGATAGTCCGAGGGTAACCAAAGAGGTAGATAGTAGTTCAGCACTGCTGCCTGGTTGTGGTAGAATGATTTACTTGCCTGATAGCAGCTGGGAAGAAACTGTCCCTGAATCTGGAGGTGAGCGTTTTCACACTTCTGTACATTTTGCCTGAGGGGAGAGGGGAGAAAAGGGAGTGACCAGGGTGCAACTCCTCCTTGATTATGCTGCTGGATAAGATGATTATGCTGCTGGTGTAGATGGAGGCACCCTGGTCAACATGGGTTAGATGGGCCGAAGGGCATTTTTCTATGCTGAATGACTATATTTACATCAGAACTGTCGCAGTTGGGACGCAAGTGTTGGGCGTGAAACGTTTTCCAAGTTTACACTTGCTCTTGCCGATGTACAGGAGGCCACATGGGGAACACTGCATACGGGAGAGAAGGTTAGGCATCTTCTTTTCAACCTAACCAAAGCCTACGACTCCTACTTCCTTTAAAGGCTGAGGAAGTTCAACATGTCCTCAACAATTCTCACCAACAGTGGAGTTGCTGCCTTACAGCGGCAGAGACGCAGGTTCAATCCTGGCTACGGGCGCTTGTTTGTACGGAGTTTGTACGTTCTCCGTGCGATCTGCGTGGGTTTTCTCCAAGAACTTCGGTGTCTTACCACACTCCAAAGACGTACAGGTTTGTAGGTTAGTTGGCTTGGTGTAAATGTAAAAATTGTCCCTCGTGCAGGATCGTGTTAATGTGCGGAGATCGCTGGCCGGAGCGGGATCGGTGGGACGAAGGGCCAGTTTCCGCACTGTATCTCTAAACTGAGTTATGCAGACATGCCGTAGAAAGCTTTTTAATGGAATGCATTGTAGGATGGTTTGGGAATAGTTCCGTCCAAGATCGGTAGAAATTGCAAAGAATTGTGTATGTAGCCCAGACCATCGCGCAGACCGATCTCTCCTTCCGTCGTTGGTTCCATCTACACTTTATGCTACCTCGGCAAAGGCCACCATCAGGGAACACTCAACCCGGCTCTCCCTCCTATCCCCACTCCCATCGGGCAAGAGGTACAGGTGGGAAAACGAACACCTCCAGATTCAGAGAGAGTTTCTCGCTAGCATTCATCAGGCAACTGCGCCATCCTATCACCGACTAGAGAGCGCTCCTGAGCTATCATCTACCTCATTGGAGACCCTCGGACAGTGAAAAGTTTTTGTGACATGCTAACCAGTCAGCAGAAAGGCTACATGCGATTGTGATCAAACCGTCCACAGTGTACATGCACACGCTGTTGGGGAAACAGACCCAACGGGTCTGCACTTGGTCTAGTATATATATAAATATGTAGAAATATATATATGTGTGTGTATATATATATATATAGAAATATATATATGTAGATATATATATATATGTAGAAAGGAACTGCAGATGCTGGTTTATTCTGAAGATAGACACAGAAAACTGGAGTAACTCAGCGGGACTGGCAGTATCTCTGGAGAGAAGGAATGGGCGACGTTTCGGGTCGAAACCCTCTTCAGACTAGTCTGCTAGTTGTAGTCTTAAGACTGATTGAAGAACTGAGAGTCCAGCCTGAGACTAATTGGAGTCTACAACTAGTAGACTAGTCTGAAGAAGGGTCTCGACCCAAAACGTCACCTATTCCTTCTTTCCAGAAATGCTGCCTGTCCCAAACCCTCTTACTCCAGCACTAGTTGAGTTTTTACTCTGATTATACACACACACACACACACACACACACACACACACACACACACACACACCACACAACGTCACCTACACACACACACACACACACCCGCACACACACACACACACACACACACGCACACACACACACACACACACACACACACATAAAATATATATATAAATAATATATGAAATATATGCAAAATATATATAGATATAAAACACTAATTCAAGCATTACAAATGTCCCTCTGCTTTCCCAAAAAACGGATGGAATGGCATGCATGATGGAAATTGTACCTAGATTGATTAATTATAAGAATCTGTGAAATACTCTGGGAGCAGGAGCTGTGGGTCTTCGAATGCCTATCATTTGTCATTTGACTTGAGGCTTCACATTAACTGGATGGTTGCCCAGGAACAGTTGCCTTGTTGACAGGAAATAAGGAGAAATACTGCCAAGGCCGTCTCATTACAATAAACGGCCCCTGGATATTTTCCTGATAAAGCAGCCCACTCACAGGTTATTAGTCCTCGTTTAAGAGGGGAAAAGAAAACTACTGTTCTTCTGATTCTCATCAGGAAACTATTAAAGGAAGGAAGGCTGCAACAAACTTCCTTTGCGGAACAAAAAACACAATTTTCTCTTTAAAAAAAAAATAAATTCTGTTACAAACTTTTTTTGGTATTTTGGTACGTATTTCATTTGACTGAAGTGGAAGAGCAAATGGGGTGGGGGGCTCAGTGGTGAGGCAGCGTCTATGTTGGGATGGCGAAAATTAACGCTTCCAGTCAATGGTTCCTCATCAGAACTAGAAAACATAGAAAATAGTTGCAGAAGTACGCCATTTGGCCATTCGAGCCAGCATCGCTATTAAATATGATCAGTACCCTGTTCCTGCTTCTCCCCATATCCCTTGATTCAGTTAGCCCTAAGAGCTGTATCTACTGTAACATCTCTTGGATGTCTCAATAGACAATAGACAGTAGGTGCAGGAGTAGGCCATTCGGCCCTTTGAGCCAGCATCGCCATTAAATTTGATCATGGCTGATCATCCCCAATCACTACCCCGTTCCTGCCTTCTCCCCATATCCCCTGACTCCGCTATCTTCAAGAGCCCGATTTAGCTCTCTCTTGAAAGCATCCAGAGAACCGACCTCCACCTGAGGCAGAGAATTCCACAGATTCACAACTCACTGTGTGAAAAAGTGTTTCCTCATCTCCGTTCTAAATGGCTTACCTCTTATTCTTAAACTTTGGCCCCTGCCTCTGGACTTTCCCAACATCGGGAACACGTTTCCTGCCTCTAGCGTGTCCAAACCCTAATGCCCCTGTCCCACTTAGGAAACCTGAACGGAAACCTTTGGAGACTTTGCGCCCCACCCAAGGTTTCCGTGCGGTTCCCTGAAGTTCCCGGAGGCTTTTGTCAGTCTCCATACCTGCTTCCACTAAGTCCCCCCTTAACCTTCTGCGCTCCAGAGAATAAAGACCTAACTTATTCAACCTATCTCTGTAACTTAGTTGTTGAAACCCAGGCAACATTCTAGTAAATCTCCTCTGTACTCTCTCTATTTTGTTGACATCCTTCCTATAATTGGGCGACCAAAAT